>NC_056733.1:457459059-457464059 GCF_019279795.1 Protopterus annectens | reverse complement strand
TACTGAGTTTTATCCCATATAACTATTGCTCCTCCTTTGTCTGCTGAAGTGATAACCACATTAGTATTTTGAGCTAATTGAATCAATGCCTTATGTTCTTCCATAGTCAAATTATGATTAAAATGCTTGAAAATATCTGCCTGTTTAATTTGTATTTCTTTCAACACCATTTGTTCAAAAATACGCACATTATTATTGTATATTGGCACAAAATTGGATTTTTTAAACTTGAAATCAACATTTTCAGTGGTAGTCACTGTCTCACCTTGACTAGCAAAAAAACATTTCAAATTCAACACTCTACTAAATTCTTTAACATCTTTAACTATATCAACATGTGATAAATAAAAAGATGGCACATAATTTAATCCCTTTTGCAGTAGTTTTAATTGACTTGAACTGAAATATTGTTTAGTCAAATTTACTATTAAATGATTAATATCATTCACACTATCTGCTGTTGATAATGTATGAGAAACCCGGTCTGTGGGGCTATTAGCCCTCTGTGAAACAGTTAGTCCATAGGTGTTCTTGTGTTTGCGGCCCCCTCTCCTAAAGGGGGCTTGCTTCGTTTAGGAACAGGAAACTCCGGTGATAATCCACCTGCTAATTCATTCTCTGGTTCTGTATCAGTGTTGGAATATACTGATGAACCCTCTGATGTGCTGACCGTAGGCTGTCTAAGTATAGACCTAACTCTTTTTCGCTTAGGTCTAGTTTGTTTGTTAGTATCAAAATGTACTCCTTTGCGTTCTTGCTGACATCCCTACGATATTTTTTCAGCTTCCTGACTCGTAATTCCTGTTCATATTTATCCATGTCTTGCATAAACTGGGTGTATACCTGTTGGTAATCAGGCTTATCTTCAAACTGGAATGTACGTTCTTGGCTCTCGTTTAACTGTTTAGTTAACACTGATAACTGTTCATCATAATATTCTATTAATAATCCCATAAACAAGTTTGAGGCAGTCAATTGTGTATCTCGCCATTTTTTAATAAACACTGTGTCATCTTTACCTAGGCCCGGTTCTAACTGTACCCGTAGTCCCCTAGGAACTATGTGAGCCTCTGTATAAGCTCTCAGTAACTTGTTATGCCAAATAATTGCACGTACCTTCTTTGTCAAATCGCCCAGTTTATGAAAATGTTGCCTAATGTCCGTATTCCCTTCATTGTGAGAATGTTTTCCTTCCGATATTTGTTCTATAGTAGAAAACATGGAGTAATCATCTTTATCGCTCGTAAGCTGATGAAAATATGTTTGTAAATCACGCCGAACTGCCATAATCCAGAGCGACTACTATCCCCTCCAAAAACAATAAGCTGTGAGATACGCTAGATACTCCTGCTTATACCAATAATACGATACAGCACTGGAACAAGTGATTCAAAGCACCAAAAACCTTCCATGCGCGTATCTGTTGGTGCACGAGACAAACACATATAGAGAAACCAAAAAATGTCCAGCACTCCTGCATTAATGCCAAAAAAGTTGTAACCTGGCCTCGATGACCATTGGTAATCCTATATTAGATATATGTTACTAATATTGATATTATATTGTATTTTTCTTTTCATATGATATTAAATATAAGTGAGGATATATACATAAACACATAATAATTTAGATAATAAATTAGTAGTAGGTTCACTTAGTTTAAAACATGAAAATATTGGTGATGTGTAATGTATTATGCATACTGTTTCTTTAAATATGAGATTTAAACTTTGTATTTAAGCACGCATTTGCGTGACTGCCATTACACACTGATGACGCTTTGGTAAAAGCGAAACCAGTATGTGGGGCAGACTGCATGGCTTGAATAAAGCTCTTCCCTCAAAACGGCTGTTGTTACAACTTTTTTGGCATTAATGCAGGAGTGCTGGACATTTTTTGGTTTCTCTATATGTGTTTGTCTCGTGCACCAACAGATACGCGCACGGAAGGTTTTTGGTGCTTTGAATCACTTGTTCCAGTGCTGTATCGTATTATTGGTATACGCAGGAGTATCTAGCGTATCTCACAGCTTATTGTTTTTGGAGGGGATAGTAGTCGCTCTGGATTATGGCAGTTCGGCGTGATTTACAAACATATTTTCATCAGCTTACGAGCGATAAAGATGATTACTCCATGTTTTCTACTATAGAACAAATATCGGAAGGAAAACATTCTCACAATGAAGGGAATACGGACATTAGGCAACATTTTCATAAACTGGGCGATTTGACAAAGAAGGTACGTGCAATTATTTGGCATAACAAGTTACTGAGAGCTTATACAGAGGCTCACATAGTTCCTAGGGGACTACGGGTACAGTTAGAACCGGGCCTAGGTAAAGATGACACAGTGTTTATTAAAAAATGGCGAGATACACAATTGACTGCCTCAAACTTGTTTATGGGATTATTAATAGAATATTATGATGAACAGTTATCAGTGTTAACTAAACAGTTAAATGAGAGCCAAGAACGTACATTCCAGTTTGAAGATAAGCCTGATTACCAACAGGTATACACCCAGTTTATGCAAGACATGGATAAATATGAACAGGAATTACGAGTCAGGAAGCTGAAAAAATATCGTAGGGATGTCAATGACTTTAAAAACAACAGGATTTTCTCTTGGAAGCAAGAACGCAAAGGAGTACATTTTGATACTAACAAACAAACTAGACCTAAGCGAAAAAGAGTTAGGTCTATACTTAGACAGCCTACGGTCAGCACATCAGAGGGTTCATCAGTATATTCCAACACTGATACAGAACCAGAGAATGAATTAGCAGGTGGATTATCACCAGAGTTTCCTGTTCCTAAACGAAGCAAGCCCCCTTTAGGAGAGGGGGCCGCAAACACAAGAACACCTATGGACTAACTGTTTCACAGAGGGCTAATAGCCCCACAGACCGGGTTTCTCATACATTATCAACAGCAGATAGTGTGAATGATATTAATCATTTAATAGTAAATTTGACTAAACAATATTTCAGTTCAAGTCAATTGAAACTACTGCAAAAGGGATTAAATTATGTGCCATCTTTTTATTTATCACATGTTGATATAGTTAAAGATGTTAAAGAATTTAGTAGAGTGTTGAATTTGAAATGTTTTTTTGCTAGTCAAGGTGAGACAGTGACTACCACTGAAAATGTTGATTTCAAGTTTAAAAAATCCAATTTTGTGCCAATATACAATAATAATGTGCGTATTTTTGAACAAATGGTGTTGAAAGAAATACAAATTAAACAGGCAGATATTTTCAAGCATTTTAATCATAATTTGACTATGGAAGAACATAAGGCATTGATTCAATTAGCTCAAAATACTAATGTGGTTATCACTTCAGCAGACAAAGGAGGAGCAATAGTTATATGGGATAAAACTCAGTATGAAATTGAAGCTATCAGACAACTGAGTGATGTAAATTTCTATTGCCCTCTGATGTCGGATCCTACGACAGAATTTAAAATAACTATTAACCATTTCTTGTTAAGGGCAACACAACAACAAATTATTAGTGTTCGCATAGCTGAACAACTTAAGGTAGATCATCCAACAGCTCAGTATTTTTATTTAACCCCCAAAATACATAAAAGTTTGCATAACCCTCCGGGTAGACCCATAGTGTCAGGAAGAGGTTCTATTACAGAGCCCCTGTCAGAATACCTTGAAGTAAAACTAAAGCCATTACTGACATTGGTACGTGCAAGAATCAGGGACTCTAAACAATTTCTACAACTGATGAATGATCTTCAATTATCCACCAATAGTCTATTAGGAACATTGGATGTCCAGTCGCTATACACTAGTATCCCACATCAAGGGGGTATAGCGGCAGTAGAATATTGGATGAATAAAGCAGGTATATATACACAGTTAGAAATACAGTTCCTGATATCCATGTTACAGCTAGTCTTAGAACATAATGCATTTAAGTATGATGACAGATGGTATTTACAGGTGAAAGGTACAGCAATGGGAGCAACATTTGCTCCTATATATGCTGACCTCTTTATGGGCTACCTGGAGGAGTTATGCATATATACTGAGGATTTTCCATATAAGAACAAATTGACCATGTGGCGAAGATTTTTAGATGATTGTTGGGTAATATGGGAAGGTAATCAAGTAGAATGGGATAGCTTTTGTAGCTATTTAAATTCTAACAAATATGGCATTAAATTTATTGGAAAAGTGGATTTTTTTACAGTAGATTATTTAGATGTTAATGTAACAAAGGCTATAGATGGAACTATAATAACTACATTATATACAAAACCCTTTTCCAAAAATTCAATTCTGCATGCAAATAGTTGCCACCCTTCACATATCCTTAAAAATATACCCAAGACACAATTTCAGAGGGTCCGAACTATATGTTCAGATGATATGGAATATCATACTCAGGAAATAGATATGGTAAATAGGTTTAAAGTCAGGGGTTATAATACAGAGATGATTAATAAGGCCAAACAAGAAGTCAATGTTATGAATAGGAATTTGCTACTGAGTGGTAAATCTACTATGAAATCTACTAAAACAGGAGAAATCAGATTTATGACGACATTTGCTAGTAATACACACCATATTAAACAGATAATAGACAAATACTGGCCAATTTTACATAATGACCCTTATTTGTCTAATATATTGAGTGATCACTGTTTATATGGTTATAGAAAGGGGAAAACCATAGGTGAACATTTCACTAGTTATAAGAAAAACATTAATTTTGTTAAAACTAACAACACTTCTTTAAAAGGTAGCACATATTGCGGTAACTGTAAATATTGTAAACTTATGTCAAAAACTACTTCATTCACTTCCACAAATACTAGTAAGGTATATGATATACAAAGTTTGATAACGTGCACGACTCCATGGGTGATATATATGGCCATATGCAGATGTGGGGCTTTTTATGTTGGCCAGACATCATGCATATTGAAACAAAGGATAGCACTTCACATAAGTGATATAAAATGTCATAGAATGCGTAGT
>NC_056733.1:457319059-457454059 GCF_019279795.1 Protopterus annectens | reverse complement strand
GTATCTATTAATGTTATGGCCATTGCATAGTTTGGAAATAAGTAGAAAAAAATTAGATGAAAAAGTGAAACAAGTAGAGGGCATAAGACAAGGTAAACAGATATAGAATGAGCAGCTTTGAGGTGGGATAGGATCCTATGTCTCCCAACTTCCTAGCTCATCAATGGTAGAACAATGAAGGCATATATTGTGTTAGAAAGGGTCAACCTCCCCTTCATAATGTAAACACTTCTTATTGGACTGTGTACCTTGGGGGAATTGAACACATGATAAAACAAGAAGAGAAAAATACATGAAAGGAAATGAAATCCTACCTATGTCCGTGATATGCCCCAGACCATTATATTGTTAAGTCATGCCACAGAATCTCATTTCAGGACAGCAGAATATATGATAGCAGGATGACCAGAACAGATGCTGATGGGCTTGAACACTTACCTTTGTTCAAGGATATGATGTTCATAATAGTGTTTTAGCATAGCGTTTTAGAGAAACACACATAGAAACAACTGAATGGAAAACACATTAAAGGGGAAAGGAATGCATGCTAACAGGATACCAAAAATACACTTACATAGGTTTGAAGCCATGTCTATTTTATGGATATATTCTCAAAAACAATGTATTAGCAAAGCTTGCCATTAAAATACTGTAGAGAAAGTGACTGGAAAATACAGTTTTAGGGGAGTAAAAAATATGATAGAATGAAAATAGAAATAAATGACATGGATTTGAATCCACTCCTTTTTCAAGGATATATTTACCAAAATAGTCTGTTATAAATGCCCTTCTCAAAGAAAGATTACTGGAAAACACATTTTAGGAGAATGGAGCATATGATTGTGGGACAGCAAAAATGCACTTAAACAGCTTTGAATCCAAGTCATTTTTTCAAGATACATACTCCAGAACAGAATGCTAGCAAACCATACCACAGCAGTCATTGCAAATATGACTGCAAAACACATTTTAGGTGAATGGAATACATGGTAGGACAAAAAAATACAACTACATGAGTTTAAACCCATGCCTTTTTCTCAAGGATATTTTCCCAGAACAGTATATAAGCAAAGCAGGACTTGGAATCACTCACATGTGACTGGAAAACACTTTTCAAGGGAATGGATCACGTGATGGCAAGACAAAAGAAGCATACTTATATTGGCTTGAACCCCTTTATTTGGTAAGCATATTCTTTAGAACAGGACATTAGTAATTGAAGCCACAGTAGAATGCACACTGAAAAGATCTGAAGACACACATTCTAGGGAAATGTTAGAACAGTCTTGAAGACAAAACTGAACAATTGAAAGTGACATACTAGTTAACAGGAGATTAAAACATGTCTACTAGTATATTCAGATGTACACATCATTGCATGAGTAGTCTGAGTCATAGAAGCTATCATATACATGTATCATGTTTACCTTATTTTATATTCACTTGGCATGTTATAAACACATGATAATTGTTCATCAGTCTACTACAAGGTAGACCTCCATGGAGTAGAACCCCTCCCTGCCTAATTAATACTGTCTAGACTGTTGTATTAGTAAATGAAGCCATAGAAGAACTTCTGGTGAATGAGGTTAGAAAACGCACATTTCAGGGAAAGGTTGCAGCACAGTTGAAAACCAAAAATGAGCACTAGTAGCCAACATGTAACAACCAGGGGATAAAAACACACCCCTACTGTATTGACAATATACAGATTAATTACATGTATTGTATATGTGTACTATGCTTACTTTTATTCCATATATGCATTGAAAGCACTTACTGAGAGGTACATGCTGTTTATCAAGTTGGTTGTAATTTAGACCTGAATGGATCTGGACCATTACCTGACTAACCAACATTCAATAGACCCATGCATTCATAAGTGCTGCCACAGAAGAGCTTTTGATAAGGTTGTAAGAAAATTCACATTTCAAGGCTAAGTTACAATACTGTGGAAAACCAAAAAATGAACATTGGTAACCAATGTGTAGCAACTAGTGTATCAAAACCCACTCCTTACTGTATTGACAATGTACACATCAGTAATATCCTGTTACTTGCATATACAGTGCTTTCTCTTATCCCATATGTACATTGTTTGTCAGACTGAAACAACTTGGACCTCAGTGGATTTGAACCCCTGCCTGACAAATTTAAAATTTTACAAACCAGTACATTAGCTAGTGATATTGCAGAGAAACTTATGGAAAGGATGTAAGAAAACAAATATTTCAAGGGAATCAAGAGAATGTTAGAACACTCTGGAAGACTAAAAACTGATTATTGCTAGGCAGTATTAAACAATCAGGAGATCACAGCCAACCTCCTAATGTATTGGCGGTATACATGTAACATTATGACAGCAAAGATTCATGAAAGGTGTTATAATGCAACTATTACTGCACCAGAGGTCCCCTGGGTTGTGTGATGAATACCAAGATTTTATGTGCTTAAAGGATTTTTCTGTCAGTTCTCTTTACTTAAATATGCTCAGCAAAGTTGATCTCTGTCAAATGTGGCACAATATATGCCACAGATAAAACAGGACTTATAAAACAAGAAAATTAATCTATCATGTATGTGGTGTGCTAAAGTGTTTTAAATATCTTTAAAGGTTGTAAAGGGTATCAGACAGAAATGAAATGAACAGCAAGATTAAGGATGACAAAAAGTGAGGAGATAAGTATTGAGCAGGATGGAAGTTGCAAAATGAAAAGCTAGACATCAATGGCTGTGAACCACTGATTTTCACATTGGTAGGACAAATAACAGTGTATAAGTAAGGACAGACACTGAAAATGTAGGACTGTAAGAGGTCATTAAAAAGACATATATTTATTTATTTATTATTTATTTTATTTTATTTTATTTTCCAGATCCATTCAGGTCTAAATTACAACCAACTTGATAAACAGCATGTACCTCTCAGTAAGTGCTTTCAATGCATATATGGAATAAAAATAAGCATAGTATACATATATAATAAGTGTAATATAAATAAGCAGTGGAACTGGATCCAGCACTAGGTGACCTAGGCAGTTGCCCATTGGCCTAGGGGGCTGCCAAAACATTTAATTTTCAGTTAAACAATTAAAAAAATATTTTCTTTAGTCTGTGCAATTTCTTCTTTAAAAACACAGTGTATGTCTGTGCATGCGTCTTTGGTATAATGGGATTCACTTCAATGCAAATTTAAATGTTCCTGTGTCATTCCATGCATGACAGTTGAATTTACTTGCCGCCATGAGATAGGAGAGATGAGTAGCCATTGGTTCCTTTGGTAAAACTTGCTTTGTGTGTGTAAGAAATGCCCTAGTTAGGTATGGCAAGTTAGTTGATTAACTTGCTCAGGCTCAATCCGTGTATCTTGTTTACAGGAGACAAGAGCCTGAATCCTCTGCACCAACTACCAGGCTGCTCAAAGAACGTGAGTGTCAGTGCATTTTCAAGGAATGTGAGCTTCAGTGCATTTTCAATGAATTGTGAGTTTCAATACATTTTCAAAGAATTGTGAGTTTCAAGGAAAGAGAAATGTACTGTTGCTCATGCTAATTCTGTTTTCATTGTGCAGCTGTTTTTGTTTGGCAAATGGCCATCAGTGTTTGTGCTAAAGAATTTAAAGTTAGTGTTAATAGCGTAACATATAGCATACTTGCATTTAGTGCAGAAGGCTGTGGTTTCTACTCTCACACCATGTAGAAGGATTACTGATACTGTGTTGCACATTAAGGAGGGATGGTGGTGCTGCATTTCCCACTGTGTCCTTCTTTGGATGAAATGCCTAGTAACTATGAACCTGTTGTCAGTTCACCAGCCATTCTTTATTGCAGTATTACCAGTGTACCATTTATTTTAATGTAAAAATGGGAAAATTATTCTTTAAGCAAAGCAAACACTGACATTTTAGATGAATCACATGTAGAGTTGTTTGCTAACAGCAACCTCTTCATTAGTTATAGATCTCTTTAATGTGGAATTATTCAAATGACTTTTATTTCTGCAGAGATTATACACATTGGCTGATATTGGTGGATTGTAGTGGCAGAAGTTTGAGTGTCCTATTATAGTTGAAATGTTCTGAAATGGGTAGTTTTGACATTATTGCTTCATACATTTTGTTTCATTGCTTAATGGAAAAAAACATTTAAAACCAGGAAACTTAAAACAGACTCTAACAAGTGGTTCTGTATTATACAAGGAATATAATTTAATACAATCAGGAAGGTGGATCAAAGAACACATGCATGTATGCATGGTCTTACAAATGTGTGCAAAGAGCTTATGGTTTGAAAACATGCCAAAGGTAAACTTAATCTGCCACTATCCAGATGTATTTTCTTTGAATGTGGGCTTCAATGCTGTTTCAATGAATGAGTTTCGAGGGCAGAGAAGTTTATTGTTCACACTGTCTGTTTTCATTGTGAGACTGTATTGTTTGGTTTAGCAAATGTCTGTCAGTGTTTGTGCTATAAAATTTGCAATAAAAGCTTTAAATTAAATCCAAGTACATGTATTCATTGTAGATGTAAGGAAGAAAACAGTATGCACACTGACATGTTTGAATGGTGTTTATGGTAACCGAGGAGAAATAGTCAAGTAATGGGACACTGGAATGGCTCCGGGGGAGGGAGCTGATCTATTACCCTGCCATTTTGACCATGATCTGACTCTGGTGAGATATAGTACATTTGCAGAATCAATAACATGCAGTATTACACAACCATTCACTTAAAAACATTTTGTATGTTTGTGTGTGTGTGTTTATGAACAGTATAGGACATTTTAAAGGGACATACACAGCTGACATCAAAAGTGGAAGGAGTCAGAGGTTACCACTCCAGGTGAGATAAGAATGATTAAGGTGGATGGAGCTGAGTTAGGAGCATATCTTTCAACATTTTAACTCAACAAAGTTGGACAACTCCATACATACAGTTTGGTTTGACCGTGACAAACGCCATGACAGAATGTACATACTGATGATAGGCATGTAGGAAAGGAATACATGATTAGCAAGACAGGATGATTATACCTGCATTGCTTTGAAACTGTGTGTCACTCACATTCTCCAAATAGAGCATTGGTTGGGGATAATGCAAGATCAGACATAAGGAATGGCTTGCTAAAACACATAATAAGGTAAAGGAACATTGAATAGCAATGAAAGAAAAAACGTATCTGATTTAGTGTCTGTGTCACTCATATCTCATGAACCAGAGTATTAGCCAGCTATGCCATCAAAACAATTGTAGTAAATGCATTATGAAAATAAAACGCTGCAGAAATATGGAATAGAGTTGAATGTTGAAAACATAATATTGTATAAAAACATCCCACCCATAGGGGATTAGAACCCTACATCCAGTGCATTAAGGACAGGCTCATCACATTGTGAGTTATTCACATTGTGAGTTATTCAGCTGAAATGGCATTTACAAGGAGCATATTAAGTTTACAGTATTTCAGTATTGCTTACTGCTGCACACCCATGCTATGCTCATTTGCTGAACCAATGTCAAAATCGTAGCGTGGTTGAAGGATTTTTCTGTTTTTGCTACAGGACAAGATCAAGTTTTTTCTTGTTATTATACATAATCAGTAACACTGCTTTGTAGCAATCATCACACAATGTATGACCACAGAAAGATGAGTTTAATATAGCATGTGTGGTGTGTTTTCTATTTTTTGACCAAATTAAAGTCTGATAATGAGAGTATAGGAAAATGATTTAAATGGAAGGCAAGCAGAAGGTCGATCTCAAAGTGAGCAAATATGGATTGAGCTGGATCGAACTGAGATCGAGGCATACATATCAACTTCTTAGCTCAATCATCTTAGTGAATTGCAATTATATTCCTAATTATTTACTGATAATAATATTCAATGATGTGTCAGGCAAATACACATTTGATGATGATGATGTTTAGTAGCCAGTCGTGTGCAGTAATTAAAGGTCTGTGAAGCTGACAGGTATAGGTGGGAGTATTTTTATTTTATTTATTTCAAGATGAGAAAGTGAGGGAAAGATGCCAGGGAAGTCGGAGGCTGGTATGAAGGTGATGGCAGTTTGCAAGAGAAGACCGATATGACTGATGTTGTGTGGGGTAACACAATAAGGTATGTAGAACACAATGGTGAAGGAGAAATGAGTCCAGTAGAGAGCAGACAATGGCAAATGGAATGTATAACAGACAGGTGTAGGCATAGACACAAAAGTGAGGGAGAGAGGGGGAACACCATGTTTGGGAATAGAAGTGAGGGTTCAGAGGTATGCAGTCTCTGTCATTTTTCCAACAGTGGAGATTACTCCTCACCCTGGGAGCCATTACCACTGGGTCCTGCTTCAGGACTGCGAAACAGCACTGGGCAGGCATATGACTCAAAAAGTAACTGGAACATGTTCTCTGTACAGCCAGATATGGGCATCAAACCTCCTGTCCAGTATATCCCCCTACAAGCTCTGCCAGTTCCTGATGGATGACATAATTGTTACCTCCACTTTAACTGCTATTGGTGGGTACCAGTCCCCAGAGTAGGGCTACCTGAGGCAGGTGGTCAAAGTAGGGCAAAAGATGTGGAGACAACTCTGGCAGGCTGGGATGCAGATGTGCTGGGTGCCTCTGTTAGTGGTGCTGGTGTTGGTAGTACTGCTGCTGCTCACTGCGGGTGGATGACAGGGCATGCCAGAGTGGTCTGTCCAGATGCTGCTAACAGAAATGGAGACAAAAGAAAACAAGGACAAAACCGGTCGGGAAGAGGTGTACAAAACTAATGACAGTGCATTCGTAACTATTTTTTCATAATTATAAAATACAATGACGGAAGAAAGTCTACTAATAGAACATGCACACTTATTTTTATCAGTTTGGCTATTTTGATAGATAAAATTTGGCCATAACAACAAAAATTCTGTTTTATTTATTTATTTATTTTGGGGGGGGGGGGGGTTGAACTCACAGATGTCCTAAAAATCTGAGTATTCATAGACTTAACAGGAAAAGCCCCTTCTCCAGCCATACAAGGGGTTGTATGCAGAGTCAAAATTCGAATTTTGCACAGCCATACTAATTCGAGTAAGGATTGCCAATCCTTAACAGATGTAATCCTCCTGTATACATGTTATTTACCATTATTTTAACTGCTTTCTGGCCCAGTTCAAACAGACACATCTTTCCCAGTACCTGCTATACTTACCCTGACACTCTTTTAGGTGCTCTAGTTTTTCATTTTGCATCTCCCTGTTCCCTTTCTGCAGGGGCAGGAAATAAGAGAGAGCAGAATGACAAGGTATGTAGTGTCAAGCACTGGCAGGTTGTACTGATAGGTAAATCATGTGGCTCCCTATTTAAATGTCGACACTCAAAATGCTGAGTTACAAAAAGCCAAACTAAAGACCAAAAACCAAGAGAAGAGCAAATCATGAAAATTGCTCTTCTTAAAACTTCTTTTTATAGGGGAGCAAGCCTCCCCTGTATTCCCCCCATGTGAGGAGCAAGCCCCCCACTCTCCATGAACCTTGTACTAACTCCTAGATCATCATACCATGGAGAAAAAGGCAATATTCTGAGAAATGGCATCTTGGACCAAGTATATGTAAGTCCATATTTCGGACATTCATTCTCCTCGTTTCAGGACTCACTCTACTGGGTTCAAACATTTTAAATGGTTACTGAATTATGTTATAGCTACAGTACAGAAGTAGTGCATGTGCCTTCTTACCAGCCTCCCATTGGTTAAGGCTTATGATGCCTCAAGTCTCGTGATTAAGGCATGGTTCCCCCATGCTTGAGATGTCAGTAGTGCAAATAACAGCTTTCTTCAATCTATTTCAGGCATCAACTTTATACTTTGACCAGGTATACCCTTCCTGCAGGAGCATCCACTAGCACTGCTTATGGAGGATGTCCAGAAAAATTGTGGACTACTCCTTTTTGGCTGGTTCTTAATATAATTATAAAAATAACTGTGGAATAATCAGCCTCAGGTAGTATGAAAAAAAAAACAAACAAACTAGTAAGCACAAACAAGAACCTAAACAGATTGTGTGATGTAAGGTAACTTCTAATCACTGAGACTTATGACAGAATGTTAAGAGATTAAAGGTATGGCAGAGATGAAATTTCTGCAGATGCAGATATGAGCAAAATAATCCAAAAAAAGTGAAACACAAGGTGTTTATGTTGAGTGGTGGGAGGCAGAGGTGGGTAGAAAAATGATTCCACTTGGTTAAAACAGAAAAACAATAACAGAAACAGTTTGCCTCATAAAGGTACTGCAAAGATACCACATTGTCAGAGTCACATAAAAAATGTGTGGGCTGGACAGGGGTGGAGTTTTTGTGGAAGTTTTGTAGAAAGCTGAACACATTCTATGAATTTTGCATGCTCTCCCTACACCCATCTCATTTTTTCCTACCAACAAACCATGTACAGTGACTACTGTAAAGTTCCTTTGCATGTAATCAACAAGATTTATTTATTTTAGGTGCCTAATCTGTGAATGTCTCCTAAATATTTGTCTCCAGCTCTGTAAGGTCACTGACAAAAACTTTCTGTTGAGAATCTGTGAGCTCTTCATGTCTTGTTTTTAACAGTGTTTTGGCCTAAAGATTATTCACTGAACATAGCTAATTTGTGCCTTGCCACTGAAACTGCACTTACTAAAGCTGCATGTAAAATGTAAAATATAAAATGAAGCTTAGCCCTACTTCAAAACAGCCACATTGCTAAGCCTCTTATAAGAGAATAATCAATTTATGCAGGGTTTGTTCTAACAAAACTAAATGTATGTAAAGTCTGGTCAAACAAAACTATATTTTTGTAAGATCTCTTCCAACAGTCTGCTTAGTGTTGTGTTTTTTTAACAAAATATAAGATAATAACTAGAGATATTATTTTATTTTTAATGTACAGTAATAGCATGCATTTCTGATACCTAATTGGAGGGTTGTTTATCAGAAGGACAAAAACTCACAAGAGTGAACATTAAAAGACTGAGCTGGGAACATTTAAAACATGGATGGTCAAACAACAAAAACCTTGATTGTGCAGGATTGCTATACAGTGGGCAAGGGGTTTTGATCTTGCATATATAATTAGCTGGGGTGGGTGCAGATATTGTTTGTTTTTTTTATTTTTTCTTCCACTTTCTAGGCTTTTGATGTACCCAGTTGGGTCTTTTGACTTTCGCTCTTGTGAGCTTTCGTGCTTCTGATAGGGACCCAGTTTGAGATAATCTCAAGTCAAGGAGGCCAGAAGGAGAAAAGGGGTTGGGGTGGAGGTGGGGTGGTAGTTAATTAGTGTGGTCAACTCAGAGCCTCACAAAAATGGTCCGTATTGGGGCCCACAATTGCTAAGACCAACCCTATGTCCCCCACATCCTCTCCTTAGACTACAAACTTAGTCACTATGCATGCGCATACTTCAAATATACTGCCATCTGAGAGGGAGACAGATTAATGGTGACTGTGTGTCAGGCAAGTATGTTGGCCACTATTAGAGATATACCTGAATTTGCCCCTAGCAGTCATGGGGGGGTCCACACGGCGGGGGGGGGGTTGGTAGCAGTGCTTGTTGGAGCTATGGTTATCACCCTCCCCCTGAGGTTGGTGTGTAAGTAGCTGGAACCAAACATATGAAAAGGGCCATCATGAAGGAACAGATGAGTTTCACAAGAGCCACAGCAAAGGTTTTCAGGGTGATCCATACTATGCATGCTGACATACAGGAGTGCATGTACCATATGTATGATTTGAAATGTGAAGTGTGCAATTCTGGGTCATCTGACTGGGGTGAGGGGCTGTCCTTGTGGCTGGTTATCTGCAATGTCTTAGGACAGTAGTTGACCTGGCTGTGAACAAGGAAGATCCCGCAGTGCTAGCACATCCTCTGCAACATCAGTTATGGATATATCTACAACCAGTAGAGGCTGTCCCTGTGGTCATGGTCATAGTCATGCTGGCACATCCTCCAGTGGACTTTGATCATGGTTAGATAACACACTGACATCTAGTCAAGGTTGTGAGCAATCAGTGTAACTCCTGGCAGAGCTGCCTCTGGTGGGTGGGGGCATGCTCGGGAAGCTGAACCTTCTGTCGAGCAAGCCCTGGACTTGTCCATTAGACCACATCACTATATTGCACAACTTGCTGAGGCTGTGTCTCTGCAGGCACTCACACATACCACTGGTGCCTCCAGTACATCCAGCATTTCCAGTGACTCTGGCCCTTCCCAACATCAAGCCTCTCTTGCTATACTATATCTGACATCTCAGCAAAATGAGCATGGAAAAGACAGCTGAGGCCTGTTTTGAATCACAAGATTTTTTACCAGGTTTCATATTTCAATTGAGCTTACTTCAGAGTAGCATGTTTTACTTGGTGATGTGTTTTTAACAAACTATTAGATAATAAATAAGGATATTTTATTTTTAATATACAGAAGTAGCATGTATTTATGATACCTAATCTGAGATAAGATACTGACACACTATTTTTTATGCAGCTTTTTCCTACCACTCACACACTTCTGTGTGAAAGACCTGCACTCCTGTACTCCCTTCTCCATCTTTGTAAATGATGAGAACTGTGCCTGACCTTTATATGTTGCTTCTTCGGTTACCTATGTGTGATGCACATTGTGACCAGCCTATGCATGAGTAAGGCAGTCTAGTGTTTTTGAATGCATTATTTGTTTTATATCTGCCTAGCTGTTGCATGGTTATGTACTTTGCTCTCCTCCAGTGCAAATGATAACTTTCGCCTGCCCTTACTACATTGCTAAATGGGTTGCCTAAGTCTGATGCACTGCTTGCCTAGCCTGTGTATAGGTAAGTACAGTTTGTTGTTTTTGTATGCATCATTTGTACTGTCATATGTCTGCTTAGCTCTTGTATAGTTATGCTGTAAAGCTTTGTGCGGTCTGCTGACTATGCTATTGCCACAGAGTACTGTGCCCACCTCTGACTGCTATAATCATCCCAGGCTCCTCCCCCTCTGTCTCCACATTTGTCAATGTTTTCACTGCCTGTGGTGCTGGGAATTCTGCTCCATTCATGAGGCCTCCCTGCTGTAACTGCTTCCTCACTAGAATATTGTGTAACAGGACACACAGCATTTTTGAAATGTAGAGTAATCATGCTGCAGGGCACAACAGGATGTTTCCAGGCAGCATAATTCTGACTTCAGCAGCCCAAACACACATTCTTTCATGTTTATGGTTTCTACTAGGGCATGGTTGTAACTGTGTTCAGTTTAGTTATGAGGATTTCTAGTGGGTGTCATGAACCAGGGTTCCAGGTAATATCCAGCAGCACCTGCCAGATGGCCCTGTAGTAAGTCTGCCTTCGTAAACCATTGATAGAGGTTGCAAGTGTGCTATGTGTGTGAGTTAAGAAAATGCTTTGGTGACCTGGCACACACACAGACTGTAGATGATACCCTGTACACTGTAGACCACTTTGCAGTTGATGGAGTTTACAGTTAACTTTGGAGTTCATGCACATACTTTTCAGTTCACCATGTGGCCCTTTATTTCAATGTGGGTACAGTCTATGGCCCCTACAACATCAGGGAAGTGGGCCATAGCACAGAAGTCCTGCATGATGTCTCTTCTGTCCTCTGGAGTACATGGGAACTATATATGTCCCCCCACATCCTGTAGCATGACATTCAAGAACTGATGGAATATTCTTGAGGTAGTTGCCTGAGACACCCTCATTGTGTCCCCTGTGGGGTACTGAAAGGTTCCTGTAGCTAATACATGTCAAGTTGCACAAAGCTTTGTATCCACTGGTTTGGGTACCCCATGACTTCTAAGAGGCTGCAAAGAGGCCAACATATGTCCACAATTTGCTGCATGGTTTGCCTGTCCATGCAGTACCACTCCATTGTGTCAGTGTCATGAGAGTAGGAAATGTTAAGCATGGCCTGAAGACCAGGCGCCTCCATGTGAGATGTTGTCCTATTGACTGCAGCAGCTGCTACAAGAGTTTCTTAGAGATAAATATTTACAATAACTATGGCAACCACTAATGTTATTCAGTATCTTGCACTGTCTGAACATGAGTGTCTGGCCATGTACAAGTCTAAGGTGGAGGCAGCATCATTGTGTGAAGCTTAAACCTCATTAATTGCTCCTCCATATTTTTTCCTTATTCAGACATGCAGCACTTCATTATGCACTTATTAACATATAACACAGCCAACCTTGTTATTTCAGCTGACCACATCGTGTTGCAATATTTATTGAATTGCACACATCCTGTGTGTGGCCGCTCTTCACACAAACTTGCTTATCGCAAAGAAGTGAATGTTTATGAAGTCAGCCCCATGTCTCTGAACCTCATTTCCCATGATTATTCAAACTGGTACTTTTGGCCGTAGCAGTTTCCGCAAGCACAGGGAAATGTCTATGAATTCTAGCCACTATATTGTCGAAGGAGAAATTAGATGTTTTTTTTTTTTTTTTTAATTTTGTTTTAAATTATTTAGTATTTGATTCAAATTGGAATATGGTTAAGATCATGTTCCAAATGTTTATATTGTCTTTATGTTCTGTCATATATGGACAACACCAGGATTTTCAGCAGATGTTGTTTTAAGTTTTGTCAAAGATTTTTAGTATTTGATTATGTCTATAATATTTAAATTTCAATGAAGCTCATGTGCCAGTATTCTGAAACTATGGAGGCATAGTGATTGATTTTGTGATGTATATTTGATTTTAGTTTACATATCCTAAATACCTTATTATTGGACTAGATTAGTTATTAATAACTAGTTAAGTAATTGGGTTTAAAATAGAATAACATTAACTACTTTAAGCTGTGAAAGTATTACAGTGATTTGGAGATACAGCCAACCATTTTTCAGTATTGCCAGGCAAAGTTGAGTTCTATAAGGAAGGTCTGCAGCAATGTTTTTGAATGTTGTCAAGGTGGATGAAGCACAGAGCTGGGTTGGAACCAAAAGCTACGTGGAACGCTACATAAATTAGATTTCAGTCAGTGAGGCTTAGACTTCTACATAAACCCCGATTTCTGTTTTATTTTGCTTATGTATATGATATGTTTGTCAAACATCACAGAGCTTTCAATGGTTATACACTGCATTTTAACTTGTTTATCTTGCAAAATGAATATGTTATTTAGAGTTGCTATGGATAAGGCTGTGTTTTCTTTGGAAGACTTGTCAGGACTGAAAAGTAATATTTATATAATGGCATTTAGAAGTAGTTGAAAGCTAGTTTGCTAGTATTCAACAATTATACTGAAAGATTGTTGAATGATAATCTAAACTGCCTCTAAAGAGGTGACTTATAGACTAGTGTAGAAGAATAAGTATGTTGTACTGTAGAGAAGCCTTTGGAACTATTTCATACATGTCACTTGTAAAAATGTTGGAACTAGGTACCCAGAATGGCTCTCTGTGGAATGTCAGTTGTAACTAGTTTTGCCATTTAACACTGTGTGATCAAGTAAGCTTTGAACCGTGTAACCACCCCTTTGTTCATGTTTAGGTTTCTTCATCCATTAATTAGGAGTTGGTGGGAGATTGCATCAAAGGCTATAGAGGGATCTAGAAGCTAGGACTTGATTTTGTGCTTATTGATATGATCTCGGAAAGTGAATAAAGCAGATTCGGTGATTATCTTGAGCTATCTCTGCTGTATCTTTTCCATATTGATTTTGGAAGTTGACTAATTTGTTATTTAGTCTTTTTAAATGATGTTAGCATGTGAATTTTGTGCTTGTGTGCTTGAATTTTTAATTTCATTTGTATATCTTCCAGTAATTCAAGTTCTGACACTATTTTGATAACCTACTCACATGAGATGGATAGCATAATGTAAGAATTCCATAGAACACATCACTGCAAACATCACAGCAGGTGAATTCCACTCATGATCAGTTATACCCGTGAGACTTGTTTTGTAGTGTGTTTATGTGAGAGGGGCCTTTACTCCCTTGACCCTCTTTCCCCCTTTGGAACTATTGGAGGTGCCAGTCCTCTTTTAGGAAATGCATGCAAAGAGTGCAATATTCAGATAAAATAGGATCTGATGTTGTTAATCTTCATTCATTCCTTACTGATGGGTTATCGTTTCCGTTCGTGGAACTGAGCCAGTCAAATATCAAGCTCATGTCAGCCAAAAGCTCTCGAGTCAAGGTCCTGCCCAAAATGTTCTGCTCCCTGTTACCTCAGATCTCTTTTGTCGCATTGCTGTCCAGCCGTGTCAAGCCACTCTCTCAGCTGTCTAATTTTTTGAAAGTTTTATACATTGTTCTTACTTTAAATATTTTCATATAGTTTCTACTAATATTTTCCTACCCCATTGTATACTTTAGACTCTCTCCCTTTAGTATTTTTCCCTTTTTTACCCTTTTCTTATCTCTGAGGTAATTCTTCATTACCATTGTTGGTAATTCTTCCTTTTCTCTTCTTACCCTTTTGGGTAGCCTTTCCTCTTCTTTTTGGTACTGTTCTTCTTTTCCACATCATTATGTCGGATAAGAAAAGTAGTGTTGGTTTTAAGCAATGTATGGACTGCAGCCGTAAGTTAACACTTTCCAATGGTCATGACTTATGTGTCTACTGTCTGAATGTCTCCCACCTTACTGTGGATCCCCCATGTGGGATTTGTAGAAATAATTCGACCAGGGCTCTTAACGAGAGGAAGAATAAATTAATATTGAAAGATCTTCTCAAATCTCCTTTCTCTGAGGCTATTTCTGGGTCAGAGGGCTCACCCCCTCCTGTTAAACCCCGTAAGAGGGATTCTTCTTCTTCCTCATCAAGGTCACTCCCTTCTTCTCCCTCTGAAGATCTTAGGGAGTCGACTCATAAGAAAGTGAAATTGATTACTACTTTAGTGCTGCCACCTGTGACCCTGTCGGCTCCAGGCTCAGCACCACCCCAAATGATTCTGGCTCCAACCATGTCTTCCTTATCGACACCAGCACCAGGGTTCCCAGTGCAGACTACTACGGCTCCGAGAGTTCCGTCGCAGCCCTTATCAGCACCGTCCATGCAGGTACAATCCCCTTCGGTACCGTTGGTACAATCACCTTCGGCTCCGAATATGTCTTTTCTGTCCTCCACAGTGCAGACATTTTCAGCACCGACATGTTCTTTGGTGCAGTCCTTCTCAGCTCCATCCTTTTTCCGGTGCAGACACTTTCCTCAACGGCACCATACCCATCGGAGCAGACTTTTGCCTTTCCACTGCAGACACCTTCAACTTCTATGGTGCTGACGTCATTGGCACAGACTACTTCCACACCATTTTCTTTGGTGCAGACGTCCTCAGTTCTGGGCTGTACACCTCTTGAATTAGCAAGGAACAAGTATTCTCCTTCCTTGGATCCATTCGCTGGTAGTCAATATAGTCCTTTTCTAGAAAGGCCAGATTCACCATCAGCTCTCTCTATGAGGTCAAGCAGTAGCCTCTCTGAGCAAGATGTGTTGTGGCTTGTTAGCCAGTTGCTTTTGTCCAGAGGTCTTTCTCACCCATTGAAGTCCACGTTCCCTCCTTCAGGTGAACATATATCTCCTAAAACTCCAATGTACACTCCTTCTTCGACTTCTACTCAAATTTCGAAGCCTAAAACTTCTCCCCCCCACCACCAAAAGGGCAAATATCTATCCCAGCAGAGTGCTGCCCCCCTGACATCTCAGATGCTCAGGTGGGAGCCGCCCTCTCCAAAGCAAAAAACACAGCATCAATGGGACCAGACGGTGTCCCAGGCTGCGTCCTACATGAACTCCAAGAAGAGCTAAACCCAAACATAAAACTACTGTTCAATCTCAGCCTTACTACAGAATATGTACCCAAAGAGTGGCGTACAGCAACAGTGGTCCCTCTCCACAAAGGTGGTGCCTCAATGGACCCTGGAAACTATCGCCCCATAAGCCTGACTAGCTTGGTCTGCAAAGCTATGGAAAGAATCATCATGGACCTCATAAATAAAGATATTGGGGACCTACAGACACTGGATCCTACCCAGTTCGGCTTTGTTAAGGGCAGATCCTGCCTCTTAAACCTGGTTGACTTCTTTGAAACAGTCACCAAGGCCATTGACGAAGGGAAGGTGGTCCACACAGCCTATCTGGACCTCGCAAAAGCCTTCGATACAATACCCCACTCGGGCATTATAGATAAGCTCACCAGCTTAAATATAAACCCCTATGTCACTAGATGGGTTGCAAACTGGCTCAAGGACAGAACCCACATGGTTAGAATTGCTGGAGCCATGTCAGACTCCAAACCAGTTACAAGTGGCGTCCCACAAGGCTCAGTCCTGGGACCTCTCTTGTTTGGTATATATTTCTCGGAGGTACAGGCCAACACGGAAGGACTCTGGCTGACCAAGTTCGCAGATGACTGCAAACTTGCCGCCATAATCGACTCTCCAGCCGACACAAGCATCCTCCAAAAGGGCCTCATAGAAACAGACAACTGGTGCCAGAGCCATGGCCTCAAGCTAAATGCCAAAAAGTGTATAGTCATCCCCTTTGGCAAAAACAAAGTGCCCACAAATTACCACATAGGTGGTAATCCATTAAGTACAGAAGAAGTAATTAGGGACCTGGGGACCCAAGTTGATAGCAATCTCTCATTTGACAACCACGTGGCCAAAGTGGTTAGAAAAACATTTTATATAGCCCACCTAATCATGAAGGGATTCACATCTAGATTAGGGGAGGTCATCATGCCTCTTTACTCATCCCTCATCAGGCCCATAATTGAGTACAATGCCCCTTTTGGGATGTACCTTACCAAACACCTGCAGCAACTGGAAAGACCCCAAAAGTACCTCACCAAGAGGATCAAAGGGCTCAAACATGCCATATGCTGCCCAGTTAAAGAAACTCCAGCTCTACTCAGTGGCATACCGCCTGCTCAGAGGTGACCTGTGCCTGACGTATAAGGCCATGTCCAACCCGGAATTAAGGGACATGCTGCACCTCAAAAAATCCAAATCCCATCGAGCTACACGCTCAAGGGACTTGAACCTCAGCATTGAAATAAATAGGACATGCTGGAGGGACAAATTCATAACCCAGAGGCTCCCTTCACTCTGGAATAAAATCCCAGTCCAGGTTAGGCAGAGTCCCTCATTGATTCTCTTCAAGAGGAGTCTTGATGAGTGGATGGGAGATCATAGGTTTATCCTGGGTATCACTTCTGTGTCACTGTTAGACATAGGCACAGTATACTAACCTCGAAAAAGGGCATAGCAAAATTAATTTAAAATGGGTGGCGAAAGCCAAACATACTCTGGCTAGGCTTATAAATGCCCTAGGGCAGATAGCCTAGTATGAACCTATGAACCTATTACTCCAACAGCAGCCTCCCTTCCTCCGACTCCAATAGTGGAGCTCACTTTGGAACCAGAGTCATCCTTGTGGCCCTCGGTGCACTGGGCATCGGTCTCTTCTCAGGCCAGTGGCTGTGCCATGGGGGAGGGCATTCCTGGTTCCATGCCGATTTTTTTCTATGGCACCCACAAGGAATCCTCTCTCTCTCTCTCTCTCTCTCTCTCTCTCTCTCTCATGGTTCACAGTCCTCTTGAGACTCCTGGTCTGGGGGCGGGCTCATCGGGGCAGGGTGTGACCCCGGTTCCGAGGTTGTCGTGCTCTGTTCCAGGTTCCCATCCATCGTTGCGCAGGCTGGCCTTACAGACCATGGATAGGGTGCTTGCCTTTGCTGGCAAACCCCACATGTTGGAGTCCTCTTCCCCCTCTGTGCCACAACTGTCACAAGCCACAACCACCGGACACCAGGTACAAGGGCAGCAGGTTTCTCCTCCTGAGGAGACCCTGTCTTTGCAGTCTTCCCCAGAACCTCCCAATGAGGAAGTATCCCACAAAGTGTCAAGCAAGAGTAAGCACCTGGACTCCACTGAGGAGTCGTTGACTGAAGATACAGATTTTGATGATGGGGAAGGGTCCCCATGGTCACCCTCTGATGAGGTGTCCTTTGTTGACATCCTCTAGATTCTTAGACAGAGGGGTGACTGAAAGTCCTCTGATCCTTCCTCTGATGAATCTGTATTACTGCAGGCTTTTTGTGCCCAGCCCCCTACCTCCTGGGAAACCCCGCTGGCCGATGAGCTCATCCAGCTCATCGTGCAGCGAGCATGGAAGGCTCCTGACACCCTGAAAGCAGTACCAAGGAGACTGGATAAAATATTATCGCCCCCAGCTGAGCACCCACATTGGTCATGTGAGGTCTTCCAATAGATGCTATGGTGGTGGCAGCTGCAACTCAGAAGTATCTGGCAGAAGAGAGCCAAACTGTCCATCCACCTAACAAGGAGTCCCAGGTGATAGACAGACTAGGAAAGTATGTGTTTGCTTCATTGACCTTTGCCGTAAGGTCTTTGAACTATTTGGCACACTTTACCAGGGTTCAGAGGGATCTTATCAACCAGCTCTCTGAAACCTTGGCAGGAGCTGTTTCTGATGACGTCCGTGACAACGTGGCTTCTCAGATAGCCACCCTAGAGTCCATTTCCACCTCTTCCACCTCTTCCATGTGTCTTATTTCTTACGCAATGGAAGGAACGGCTAGAGCAGCAGGCGTGGGTATAGTCACCAGACAACATGCCTTGATGCGCCTTTGCGGACTCCTTTAAGGCTTCCTTTATGAACGCCCCCATCGAGGCCACTTGTTTGTTTGGCTTTAAAGTGAAAGATACACTGGCAAGATGCGAACAAGATGGCAAGACCCTGTCTGCCATTGGTGTCAGACACTCCACACCTCAATGATTCTACTCCAGAAATCAGAAGAGTGGAAAAATGTGGCACAGGACATCAAAGGGCTCTTTCCGGGTAGCATGTGTCGAGTTATCCCCTAGAGGCAGAGGGGGGAAACTCCTTTTGGGGCAGAGGAGGTCTGCGAAACTGGGGTTCCAGGGATTCCTTCTCTGGCCAACCCTATCAGCGCTCCTGAAACATTGCCCAACTACTCACCTCTGGAAGCGGTCGGGGGTAGTTTTTTCTTGTACCCCACTGCCTGGAAAATATAACCACCAACTCTTGGGCACAATAGATAATAAAATACAAGGAGGGAACCAAGCTCCAAATGAAAAGCCATGAAGTACTGCGATGTAAAATAGCGTGATAACTTGAAACAAAAGTGTAATGTACACCAGCACAGTCTTAACGTATGACTAGTTTATTTAAAACTCAGACACGTTTTCGTCTCTCCAAAGAGAAACTACTTCAGAAATGAAACCAACACCTGAGGCAAAAACTTTTAAAAGTTCCACTTAAGAACAGTCCCCGGGATTCATGAACCTTGCGCCAGGCGCACGCATAGCGTAGGCGCTACAACGCCAGATATGGCCGCCGAGCGATTCAGGTACGATCCAATTCCACGTGCACTACCGGCGTGCGCCGGAGTTGCGCCGCCTCCGGCGTAGGTATGTTAAACACCCCATGTGCGGTGTTGCACCATGCAAATGAAGGCATATAGCGATCCACGAAGTGGCGCAGGCATAGCATAAGGGCACGGCAATGTAAACCAAAAAAAACGGTTTACATATACCCAACCATGCCATAGGAGCAGCGGAGGGCTGTCGTCGTCAGGTATCATACTGTTGCAACATGCCAATGGCGAAAGACACCGAGAATGTCAAAAGAAAACATGCACAAAATGTAAAAAATGACATAAATGGTATGTCCGCAGAAACCACAGCAGAACCCCAGGACATGTCCGCGGAAGGTGCTAAACAATGAAATAATATGACAATGTCATAAAAGAGCAGTATAATACACATCAGCTTCACAGCCACAATACACCATAGTATGCATGGAAAGCCACAACCACGGCGCAAGGGTTGCCAAGGAGTGGCGGCAGTGTTCGGCGCCGTAACTATGAATTAGTAGTCAATGCCATGCAAATGAGGCAGATAATACTGAATCGCAAAACCCCCGCCGGCGTAAGGCTGCACCAAGCGGCAGCGGTAATACACCGAGGAGTGGCCCAGAGGAATACATGTCAACCGCAGAGGGTGTGCCACTGTAGGAGGAAGCACATTGGAGCTCAGCAAACATGGGCTGTACAATGCACATCACAGCAGCAGGACTGGCGTGTGGGGAAATAGGTGAGCTGAGAGCACACAATGCGCGCAGAGATGCATGTGCACGAGGATGACTACGTTCCCCTAACCCAGTCATGTGACGCCCGCCCCGTCAACAACAACGGATACAGGAAGGTGATGCGGAGAATATGAGGAAACGCGGAAGCAGTGTAATTGGAGTCGTAATGAGCAATCAACACCAATCAACCCACGAAGGCCAATTGGCGGCAGCTGATAACTCTGCATGCAGAAACCCGCAAAATGGGACAGGGGAGGCATATGAATGCAAAGAAAGTAGGGGAGGTAGCAGAATGCAAAGAGTGAAGAACCGATACAGCACAGCCAAGTAGAGAGGTAGCATAACGGCGGCAGACAAAATGCATGATATGCCATGTCCCAGAAACGACACATGACAGGGCTCCTCTGCAGGATGCAATCCAGGAAATAGTATGCGCAACGTGCAGAATTAGTAAGGTAAGGTCTAAAGGTAAACCAATGCAGGCAAGTGTAATGCAACACCAAAGGCAACAGCGTTGCAGTGCCAATGGTAAAACACGGAAGATAATCCACAGATACGGCCGCACAGACACACCCTATGACATCACCGGGTGTACAGCACAACAGTATAAAGTGTGAATGCACACAACACACAGCCGTGTATCCCCAAACGCCGCACTCTATGTGTAAACACACGGGGAACTTTTAAAATGTATATGTTGGGTGCCGCCGTGGCCGTGATACATCAGCATGTGTCAGAGACAGGTGGAGTTGCGGAGGAGGGTGCCGACAACTACCGTAGGCCTCAGAGGAGAAGGAGAGTGTTCAGACCAAGGGTAACCTACCAGGGGCTACAAGACCTGGAGATAGTAGAGCGTTACAGGGTGGACAGGGACACGTTACAGCAAATAAGCGGAGCTGTGCCGCCACGCCTGAGAACAAGAAACAACAGAGGAGCCCATCCCAGTGGACACAAAGGTATGTGTAAGCTTGCGAATACTGGCTACAGGTACCTTTCAAAGGCCAACCGGGGATATAATGGGCATCTCACAGGCATCAGCATCCAGGGTACTACACCAGTTTCTGGATGCCATGTTACGACATGCCCATGAGTATATATACTTCCCCAGATCTCAGGAGGAGTTGGCTAGCAATATCGCCACTTCCACCGTGTGGCACAATACCGGAGGTACTAGGTGCGATAGACTGTGCGCACATACAAATCAAGTCACCACCTGGGGAGCAGGGTAGGCGCTACATAAACCGCAAGGGATTCCCTCCATCAATTGCCAGGTCATGTGCAATGCGCAGGGCATTATCATGGATGTGTGTGCTGGCAGCCCTGGAAGCTACCACGACTCCCATATCTGGCATGCCTCACAGCTGTATCAGGTATTCGCCAGGGGACATCACACAAGGCCACCTTGTGGGGATGCTGGCTATGCACTGGAGCCGTGGATGATGACTCCCATCAGAAATGCACACACACACATGCAAGAACGCCATAATGAGGCACACGCACAAACCAGAATAATCATAGAGCGTGTGTTTGGGATGCTGAAATCACGGTTCCGGTGCTTGGATACATCCGGTGGAGCCCTGCAGTACTCCCCAGGCACATGTGCCCACATATTCATAGTATGTGCTATGCTACATAATATGATCCTGCGGAAACAGCTGCTGCAGGGACATAATGGTGAAGGGCCACAAAGCCCACCACAACTGCCAAGGCCAGCACAGGCACAGAGGGTTCAGGACCATGAACACACTGTGCCAGCCCCAGTAGGCAGACGGAGGCGTACCCAGTATGCCTATGCCCTGGCAAAGAGGGAGCGTATAGCACATACTCTGACAGCGTAGGCCCCATGGACTGACACCTCCCTACCTGCACACACAGTGAAATGGGCGGCACACAAACATGGCCACCCGTAATGTGTACCGTAAGGGTGGTCCCATGTGTGACTCCAACATAGGCAGCACCCAAACACTGCACACCCAACAGCCAGCGGAGCATGGAACGCCAACACCTTAACCGTACGCGGGTCCTACAGCAGACGGCGTTGCTGTATGCTGCCACGTTCGCCGCAAGGTGTATACATATAGACATGTACATATGTGCATATACAGATATGGAGATAGATATCATTACACACATAGAAATATATGTACACATACACATATATAAAGTACAACAGGTAAGACAGGGAATCAGAGGGATGCAAGGTGACAGAGAAGTAAGACGATATCTGTACATAGTAAAGATAGTGAACGACAACCTGAGTATCCGGGAGGGTGGACAGAACAGGAAACCGCCACCCATGGAAAGGTCAACCTACCTAAATGCATAATCGCGAGTCGGGATGATCGCCAGGCCACGGTACAGTAACAGTACATGTGCGGGTAATATTATGAGGATATGAGGGTGGAGGTAGACACCGCCGGCGGTGATGCGGGCCACGCAGGTACTGTGTGCAACCGTCCCTGTGACAGCCGCAGTATGTGTATGTGTGCGGTGAGGGTGTCGTGTGTTCCGCTGTGCGAGTGTAATGTGTGTGCCACTGTAAAATGTGTATGTTGGTGCCATGTGACAGGCGGAGTGGAACAACATGTGTAGGCATACAGTATAGGAACCACAGGCGTATGTACAGCAGTACCCCCAAAGTAGTACTGAGAGCCCCTCCCTGGCTAGGCGCGTGGCGACGTAAAACGATGCAAAGTGAAAATGTCCCAGAATGTACCACAGGAATATAGCCAACATGAAATGCAAAGGGCGTATGTACAAATCATGACCGTATGTATGACACCGATACGTTAACCGCAAAACGATACGACAGCGTTACACAGCAATAGTCATGTACCGCGGAAATACGCATGTGCTACCCGGTACTGATCGTGGCTACGTGTCGGCCCGTAAACACCGCTGTGTGTTCTACGAGTGTCAAACAAGCAATCGCCACCCGAATAGGTGGCAACCACTAGCATACAGGCCGTCCCAAGTACAGGACCACAATGACTGTAAATATCCGGTACAAAATGCCAAGGGATATGAACAACCGCAGATATACTACCGATGTGACGGAGGAATACATGCAGGAAGCACACATGCAGGCGATACCGACACCAGACGACATCAACACAACCTACACTCCCAGAACAACAGACAGGTAACTGCCAGCTTCCCAGGCAGGGATGGAGCACACACACAAGCATACCGTGTATGTAGAAATGCAAGGCCCACAACCCGTACCCGTCACCCACAACCTCCGATATTCCCCATCGCACATATCAAAGGGATACAAGCCGCAATAGCAGCACAAACATACAGGCAGTCAATGACAGCGGCATAACCGCAACATCTCGCGTGGCAAACACTATCAGCAGCGGATGCATACCTGCATCCGTTGTTTAAAGGAATACAAGAGCTATGTTACACATCCGAATGCAAAACGCCATCGACAGGCGCCGCCAGGACAGGGACACACACATGTCGAACATAATACCATACCCAACACACACAATCCACGGCTAACACCACTGCGAAATGTACCTGACGCCACACATAGCGGCTGCAGTTACACATAACATAACACAATACAGACCATCTCCACGAAGGTAGTGCAAATAACCAACGCCCAGGCGAGGAATGCAACCATGCCCTAGTTACGGCGTACTGTGCGAATGGAGTAGATGCACAGGTTATATGCGCACAAGTACACACCGAGGAACAGCTATTGGTGTGATGAACCCACATGTCGCAGGTGACGACGGATATAAGGATGAATCCTAGGATATTCAAACCGTATGCTCATACCGAACTACAAATCAAAAACGTATAGAGTGAGACAACGCAATAGCGAGACACGCAATGGAAAGCGGAAGGAAACACAGTAAAGGTATGTAGAACCCACGATATGTACTGGTGTGTAGCATGATGTGTATGTGAAGCTGCACTGTATGTGAGCGGTGTTTGTAAGTAAGGATACTTGTCCATAATGCAGAGAGTGGTGAAAGGTGGTTATGTAGTGCTATCCGCTGAGCATACCAGCGACTGTGGACACCGTGTGCACAGCAGTGGGACATCATGTACACAGCCGGGATAACACAAGGGCTGCCACAGGGGCATAACACAGAACAATGACACCCCCACGCCGATGCGGCAGTGGATGTCCAACAAGGAAGTGCCACAGCAGGGGATAGGACATGTATGTATACTGTCACAGCACACATGTGTATGGGCATATACCGTCGATGTCATACGTAATGTGCGCACGTCGTGCACGTATGCCTCGCAGTAGGGGTTACTATGTCAACTATGTGTAATGTAAAGCTGTCATGGTGGATATGACAGACATCATACACAGTATCACAGGCATATCATGCATAATGGAGTTATGGCCTATTGGTATGTACACTAACAGGATACGTATGGCCTGTACATATGGGACAGAGTAGTAGCAGAATAGCCATCGAAATGGAAGGAACACCAAGTAACCATGTCCAAACGATCTGTAGCAGGTGCAATGTGTGCAACAATGAAGTCCGGCAGGTCCATGTGTAAACACATGTGCAGTGTACACAGTAGTGTCACCTCCCCATGGTAGTGTCCACTGAACAGCAGAGGTGGATGTCAACTGCATGTCTACACAGTACTGCTGCTGTGGTGGTACCACGACTATGTGTCACCCTATCAGCAAGGGAGCTATCACATGAACAGTGCCACAGTGTGTCCATGTGGGATGTGCACAGGACCTATGTTCCACAGCATGGTGTGTGTTGTGTCTGCGGAAGTAACACAGAAGCCCAGGCCATGCAATGTGGCATGTGTGCACATATGCAGGAGTGCTCCATTCACCCGCCCACTGCAATTGCCATGTATGAGTACTACATGCATCAGTAATGTCGGAGGACATGGCCCATGTCAGAGTAGATGACACCCCTGTGTATGTGGTATGCAGATGAGTACAGATGTGTTCCCGTCTGTCATCCGCATATGTAAACTGTCTGAGCCTGGTACACATCATGGCATGATAATGCCGTGCCATGTAAAGTCGTAGCCATTGTGGAAGGTACACCACGAATGTGTTATTGTAACCCTGCCCGTGTGTAGATGTGTGTATGGCACAGGTACAATGGCTACCTATGTACCAGCAACACACACAGTACAGATATGTGTGGCCCTGCAGATGTGTACCCATGCCACAGTGGAATACGGCAACCACAGCACCATGTGGGGCATGTGTGTGTACAGCAACCATGTACAATGTGATATGCATGTATGGGGACAGTATCCATGTGATACCCAGTGGATGACTGTTGCTATGCAAAGGTGATGTGCATGCACCATGTGTGATGCATCCTGGCGCAATGACACCCACATGATGTATCTGCCACACCGACACCTGTACGGTTGTTATCAGTATGAGCTGGTGGAGCTACAATGGTGCCAGGTATGTAGATGTGGGATATCTAGGCATGGACAGTACTCTGTGACAGCATGTTGTGTATGTAAGCAAATAGTGAACATGAGGGGCCCCATGACCGAGGACTGTGTAATGCCACATGTACCTGACATGTAGTAGGTAGCATGATATGCTTGCACCACTGTGTGTCCTGTCCAGGATTCATATAGCCTAACATCCTGAGACACAGGGTATGATGTGACGGTGGATGTGTACATTGCCAATACCAGAATGTGGAATGGTGCTGAAGGGCAATGTGGGGACAATGTCTGATCTGTTACCCTCTGTACCACACCAACCACCCATGCAATGGTATGACAGGTGGCCAGCATGTGTATGTGGCGTGCTGTGGCACACAGAAGCCCAACAAGGGTGCCAGTAAAGGCATGGAGGTCATCAATGAGTGTGTGAAGCACGTATGTGAGGACGTGCCCCAGTGCCATACTGAATGGTCCAGTCATGGGTGTACGAATGCAGTCCCACACGTGCAATGCAGTACCACCCATGTGTAGTGCGATAGATGCGGTAGTGTGGCGGTCAAGGTACACAATGTCCAACAACAGGCTAGCAGTTAATTCAGTGGGCTGGTGTGGAGACACATACCAAACAGGTTGGCGGGACATAACAGCTAGGGAGATCGGAAGGTGACATTGGGACAGTGTCCTAGGACATAACGTGTGCATGGCAGTACCATGTATGTGTCCACAGGGACACTGCGATGTCCATGTATGGATTGCAACCCTGTAGTGAGTGAGAGTGTGTATTGTTGGTAGGTACACCATTGCCTGGCATGTTGCCAACATTATCTCAGTCAGCAATGCCTGGGTGACTGTTGTACGCGACATCGAATGTGGATGTAGCCAAACAACACAGACATACCACCACACTGCCTGAGGGCCCACACTGCAATGTGCGGCAGTCATGTGTAGGTAGCTAGCCTTGGAGCATGTGATGGGCCACGAGGACCCACCATGGCTGTCAGGTGATGCACCCCACACATGTGAATATCCCCACCGTGCAACAGCCTGCACATGTGCCCATACAGCAGATGTGCATGGAACATGACTACCACCGTGGCGTCTGTGAAAAGGCCAGTACCGCCATGTCTCTGTGTGGAATAGCATGGTCCCTACCATTGCGTACATGTTGCGGAAGTGCACTGTGATATGTGTCAGCATAGTCACGTACACTGTCCATCTGCCGGGGTGCCATGCCATTAACAACCCCCGTCAGCAGACGTCAGTAGTACCGGCTGTAGAGCACATGTACCATGTATGCTGCGATGGGTGTGTGTCCAGGGTGTGGCTAGCAGGGCCGTGAAGCATATATGTTCATCTACCAGAGGGGGGATATCCCCAGGTTTAACACAGCAGACACATGGAGGTATCGTGCATGCTGAGGGTAGTGTAGGTATGGTATGTGTTGTGTAATGTGTCACCCAGCTAGGTGGAGTGCATGGCCAAGCATGTGTGGGTACATGGGAGTCCATACTAGGGAAGTGTGGGTTGCTGTCAGCACATGGCAGTAGCAGCTGTCCGAGGTCCAATGTACAGTATGACAACACAGCCAGCATGTAACCTGTGGTGTACAGTGTAATCTCTGTTGCGTGTTACAATGTGTCTAGCGGTCACAAACATGGGTATCCGAACATGGAGCACCTACGATGCATTGTGTTTGGAAAATATACAGTAGGTGTGCAAAACATTGTGTGATGTGGGATACCCTCACCTGTGTGTGTTGCAGTCCAGGTATGTGCCTGGGAGGTATGATCCGTGTACAATCTGGACTTGCAGGTGTGCTGTGCAGAGCATGGAGGCAGGTCCCAGGCACCGCAGATAAATGTGAGGCGTGCACTAGTGTGCGTGCCTTGCTTGTGTGCAGCACAGTGGAAGGTGCAAGCATTGTCCCACATTACCGCATGCCGTGCCTGCCTGTTACAGCCCTGCTGGAGACAGACATGTGACACCGCCGTAGAGGCAGCATAGCATGTGAAGATGTACATGTGGGCTCCACACCCTAGGCAGATGTCCGCAGGTCATGTGTGCCACAGTAGTGTGGTCGACCACGACTGTCATACTGGTCAGATACCACATGCCTGTATAAGTACAGTATGAGCATAGTCAACAGTCGTAGTGACAGAGTGGGCCAATGTACAGTATCCCTGTGTTCATACCACTGCCTACTGTACACTTGGCTAGACACACACCCGGAGGGTGAATATACCTTTGAGCCATCACATGTCCCAGTCCACGTAGCCTGTACAATGCCATCACAGGGTGGTCACAATAATGTGTGGTAAGACAGACATGTTGTACCAGGTGATGTGTCATGTGTGCATATGTTGAGTTGCACAGCCGTTCACACGTCCGCAACATATCAGTGCATGATGTATAGTGTAACATGATGTGTGGAACTGCACTGTGATCCACAACAGGGTCATCTGAGACAGGTGTGTTGTGAATGGTGTAACCCATGGTCACATGGGATATACACTGGTGCTGTTGGCTGCCATGCTGGGGGCCACCAGTGGTGCCTGCAGTGGTCATACAGACATACTGCACACAGTGTTCTGGCAGGAATGTCCATTGTTGTGGATGATGTGTTGCTACGTGAAGGTAGGTGTGTGTTGTGAATGTTACACATCCAGATGTGACCATCAGGCGCAGTCATGGTCGTCGACAGCATCACACACATCCACAGCGGTCAGAACCGGTCCCCAGAATGGGTGTCAGCCGCCCTCGTACTGTGTGGCGTATGTGCAGATGGCGGAACACCTCCTACTGGGTGGATAACAGTGTCAGCGAGGGCGGCTATGTGATGGCTGGAATACACGGTGATAATGTACAATGCTGGTATCCCAATGAAGTACCTGGAATCACACACAGTGCGCCATGGCTGGCATGTAAACCATGTACAACAATGACTGTGTGACAGACACAAACAATGCGTAGACATGTTGAACATGCACACATGAGAACACCAAATGAGGTATGTTGCACATATCGATGTACAACTGTCATCCATGGCCATAGCATGGATGCAGTCGCATATGCCCACAGGCAGTACCACGCCATGTAGGTAGGGGGCATTGCGTGTACATGTGACAGTTGCTGTACCGCCACATGTCCTGCATAGCCGTCATGTAGGGGTAGCAGTGGTACGTGACTGTTGGACATGCCTGTACATTTGACCATGTCCCACAGGATATGTGTTACGTGTGTTCAACATGTGTTCTGCCGTCATCAAGCTGTGAAGTGTATGGCTGCCAGTGTACCTGTGTGACATGTTCTGCGATGGGTGCAAAGGCACGCAGTACTGCATTGCATGCCCACATGCCCCACACAGGTGCATAGCCTGAACATACAATACAAAGAGGGTGTTGGATGATAGCAACCCACAAGAGGAGATGGGTACTGGTGGCAACCCACTACCACCTGTTCGGGTAAGGTGTGCATGTCTATGACACATTAGCACCCGAGAAGCTAGCAGTACAGCAGTACCGGGTGGCATGCATATATGTTCACCAATACCCTGTGTGTCCCACCACTGGCCCGTGGACAGACAGACACCAACACAATGTGCAGATTTGATATGTGCACAGCACATCACCGCTGGCCACTGTAGAACAGGCTTACTGTGTAGACATGTGCACAGTAGGTCTCGCCAGCCACACTCAAACACGTTATGTGCGAAACACACCAATAGTTTAGCCCATGCCACAGACAGATGTGCGCATCTGTGTATGCGTCTGGGAATGTCCCCGGCCTAGCAGTATAGCTGTGTCAGTGTTGCGATCAACATACTGAATGACCTGTATGTGTGAGGGTGCGTCATCGTGTATGGTCAGATCGGCGATACCATCAGTGCCCCTGCTATGTGAACATCCCTGTCCCCATACATGGATACCTATGCTGTGCCCAACACCACGTTCCCCGTGGGAGGGATGGCGCTGTGCGGTGCACCAGCTGACATGGGGGTGGCAGCAGGCACTGGATGTAGACATATGTGGCACCCATGTCAGGCCAGGCAACCATCCATGTGCATGGGATAGCAGTGTGTGGGCACATACAGCACTGTGTTGAACAATATCGCAGCACATAGCACCTGTCAGGGTTAATGTGTATGCATGGATGTGCGATACCTGCATGCACCAGACACATCCCCACCAAGCAGCGTGCAGCCTACCTTGCAGAAGGCCAGTGTCCACACCATGATGATAGACATGTGTAATGTCCATATACACATAGCAATGACATATGGAATGGACTGCCACCCTGCCAATATCAGTACCCCCCAGGTGGGTCACATCCCAGTGCCATGTATGTGACATACCCTGCCATACCATGCAGCCCTGCCCAGCAAGGCTGCACGTGCTATCACAGTCCTACATGGTGCGATGGACAAAAGGCACTTTCACTATCAACCGTCCACAGCAGTAATGTGGCAGTGATGCACCCTGTGGTGTTACAGGTGCTGTGTGTTGCTGTGGACAGCGTGCGCACATGCTATGCATGACCTTTCCTGCTAATGTCACATGGTTACACATTGTCCCATGTGTATCACATGTGCAACACAGGTGAGCCGTGGCAGGTTGGCCAACACCCGTACAGTGCTGTGTAGATGTACATGGCACAACACATGCATGTACAGGTGTCCATGTGTATGTGTGCAGTGCCACTGCTGACGTTCATAATGGCGGCGTCGGGATGCCTAGTGACATATACACAGCATCCAGGTGAACAGTAGAACTGTTGTCACATGGGGACATGTGCCAACTGATATGGACACAGGTGCAGGCAGGTACACATGTCCACAGCAGGCTAACAGCAACATGGTGCGTGTACAGTGTGATGAGGTGACACACAGATATGATATGAGACCCACTGCTTAATGGTGTGGCGGCAACACGTCGGCTGTGTCACTGCCATGATGCATCGCAGAGATTACTGTGCAGATGTTGTACATGTCATAGCAGCGTATGTCCAGCAGTATGCCAGTACAGCAGTCTAAATGTGACCCGCCAACATGATTAGGTGGTACAGGTAATGCCACGTGCCCGGCTGCCTGCCTGCAGCCGACAGGAGGATGGCGTGATTATACCGTTGCTCCACGACAACTACGATATACTATTCAGCCATGTGCCACTACAGGCACAGCAGCGGGATGACCTGTGGCAGGATTTGCGCAGGAGGGTGAACAGCGTGGCGGCAACAACCGCACCTACCAGCAGATCCGCAGACACTGCACAGACCTAATTGACGGCGCGAAACAGCGTGCCGCCAATCGCCAGACAACAAGGTGGGACAGGTGGTGGGCCACCAACCCAGCCTCCACTGACACACGGAGGAGCTCCTGGCCAGTCTGGGGACACCCAGGGAACAACATGCAGAAACACTCGCTGCCATCGTGGAGGTGGGTGTCTCCCAACCAACGAGCCTGGAGCTGCCTGGTAAGTCAGTCTTGCATGTTTGTATGATAACTGACGTAGGTGTGGGTGTCATAGTACACCACATAATGTACCAACACATGCCAGGTATATGGCCACACAAGCTGCATACTACAGTATGCTACGTTGTGTTTGCAGACATGTGCATAGCACATGCTAACACACAGGTACATGATGTGACATGCACAGTGCTTACCGTGGCGATAGTAATGGATAATGTGTATACTGTTGTGTCGCCCCTATACAGGTACCTCTGGCGTGTCGCACAGACATGGGTCCGTCGCAGGTAAGACTGTTGCTAGTAATAGGCATGATACAGTGTATAGATATTCCCCATGTGTCCAGGTATGACATGCACACCTGGGTCTGCCCCAGTCACGGTATACAGGTTGCACCACCCGACACACACGCCACCCATGTACAGTAGATACAACCGTTAGTATAGACCGGCATGACACCACATAACCCATCGGTGTGATATGTGCAGTCAGCTATGCATACAATGGTGGAGGTGTTCCACAATGGCTGCATGTGTAGTATGCATCGGTATGCCTTTGCGGTATGCACACAGTACCACATAGTGAGCTGTGATCTGGCCAGCACACAGGTGTTACCACTGTGACCTATGCCCCTGCATTGGGTGCACACGTTGTGACATGGCACATGACATGTCCCATGCACGTGGTGGTCTGTCCGCAACATTGTCACACCATGACATGACCTATGCGACATAGCAGACATCCACAATGTCTGCATAGCCTTCGAATGTGACACCTCAGACTAGTATGGGTGTATGTCACATGGGCCACCACAGGGATGTGTACACGATGCCCATCACACACAATTGTCCATGAACCAGTCAAACATGGCCATGGGTGATACCTACAGGCATGTTGCCACACAGTACATCCGCAGTGGGTAGTCACCGTTGCACCCTGTCCACACATAGTGCGGTCATAGCTGTAGTGGACCCCCTGGACATCTGATGTGGTACACCAGACAAATGAAATGCCTGTCAGCAGCCAATAGAGGTGCCACCAATGTCTACCATATCGTGCTGTGGAACAGCATGACTGTGTTGCAGACATGGCAATGCAATGCGTCCAGGTTACGCATCGCACAGAAACATACCTGTGTCTTGCTGCCATGCAGTGGCACAGTGCCCGTACTCCCCACTGTACAGCTATGTACACAGCTCACACCAACCACACCTGCACAGACATCCTTGTTACACATGCATTCTATCTGTAGCCTGTACACATAACACTGCACTGTGACATCCGTTTTGATGTGGTGCATGTGGTGGGACACCATTGTCACATGTCCACATGTTACCGCACATGTTTGCGGTGTACATGACATAGTGACGCCAGCCATGTGTACTGTTAACCCGCCCGTGGCCACACGGTGCATCACGGTGATGCATGCAAACTACCATGAATGTGTGTACTGCAAGCCTACTAAGACACCTGCTTGATGTAGTGTGCACCCCAGGGCAGTAGGCATACTACCACTATTAATGTCTGGGCTGCATTCACTGGGCTGTGGTGTGGGAATGCTGCATTCCACCTGCAATAACACATGCATGATGTGTCTGCATGTGTGTGTCTGTGTGTGTATGTCAGCGTGTGTGTGTCCGCATGTGTGTGTGTCTGTGTGTGTGTCTGCGTGTGTGTGTGTGTCTGCGTGTGTGTGTAATGTAACTTACGGTATGTCTTTGTATTCACAGGTGCTGTAGGTGCGTTCCCCTCCTGCGGTCCATCTGATGCTAGTGTCCCCACAGATACTAGCGGTGATGACCATGTGCATGAGGCACAGGCAGGGTCGTCACGGGCAGAAGCTGTGCCATTGGATAACATCCCACCTATGTCCCCTTCATCTCCGCACACGGTTCAGATGCCGACACATACCACATCACCGCTGCCCATAGAGGAAGGACAGTCAGCGTCTGTTGGCACCGAGCAGGAATGTGTGGTGGCTACAGAAGGTGCGGGTACACACCATGTTGCCAGTGTAATGACTGGTGATGTGCCACACAGGCATGTGGCTGGTGCTGCTCGTAGGAGGAGCACTGGTAGACATGCACCTGCCGTACAGGGTGCAGCAGCTGGTATCACCAGACGCATGTTTCAGACTGTAATGGCGGCACAGGCACGTGCCGAACGGCAGAACCAAGAAGGGCAGAGGCTGCAGAGGGCTGCAATCCGTTCCTTGAATGAGAACATCCAGTCATTGGCGAATGCTCAACAGCAGCTTGCCGATGTTCTGGATAGGAGATTAGGTGAGATGGTTGGAATCCTCGACCGAGGCATGTCAATCCGCGAGCGTGAGCTGTCTGTGCTGGAACACCTGGTAGGGGTGAGGCGTAGGACACATGGCCGTAGGCCAGCAACACCACCTAATGCAGGTCGGCATGTGCGTGCCACCTCTCATGCCCACTCACACAGTGCTGGTAGCAGCAGCAGTGCAGCTGGTGCTACACCAACCACACCAGGACACAGCAGGCCACGTGGACGTGGCCCTGGATGGTCCCAGCGTGGACACGGTTCCAGCGGACATGTGTCATCGGAGGTGGCCACTCCATACCTCCACCTGGTAGTGCCCGTGCGACCCCAGGCAGGCACGGGTCACGTGGCCGCAGGCGGACACAGTGAGCCGTACACCCTGCACTGTACAGTCTGGGGCTGCCAAGTATACCCCATGTAGGCATCACAGATGGCTGAACTGTGTACACACATACCCACACACAGCAGACACAACTGTAGGGCTCCACCACATCCACATGCATTCTGCACAGTCATGCCCAGTAAATGCACAGGCCCTTACACACACACATGATGTCATCCATTGGTACAGCCTATACACATATCACCCTGTGCATATGATGAAGCCTCTGCCGCAGCACCGTGATCCACACCATCGGTGCACGGTTATGCAAGCATATTCTGATGCACAGGGTGGACAAGATAGTGAGAGGTGTATGTGATACCTGTGTCCGCATAGTGCGCGATGTGTATGTTGCAGTGGTTGTGTATGACAGGTGACAGGTGCGTATGTGCCGTGGGTCGTGCACTGACATCATGCAGCAGACATACCATGTAGTGCAGGTGCAGCATACATTGATCTGTGTACGGTATGGTATGTGGCGGTTACATGTGTAGCACCATGTTGGGTCAGTTAACCTGTATGCCAATTATGGTGTACTTGCATGTACCTACTGGGAGCACTGTTATCAGTCCCCCACGTGTAGCTGTGGGGTACCCACAGGCACATCTGGCAATATCAGCATACCACAGGTACCCGCAACCTGCATGGACCCCTACATAGGTACATAGGCGCATAGGTACATACCAGGCTATGTGCCCTACGGCATGTGTAAGCCTAGCCAGAGTGTGTGTGGCTGTCACCACCCCTTAGGATGAGGATACCACATCCATCGGTCCGCTGTCCCTCTGTCCAGCAGTGACACAGAGATGATGCCTGGCGCATACCTACGATCACACATCCACTCTCAGGATTACTCTTGGACAAAGTCAGTCAGGGGCTCTGCTTCACATGGGCTGGGAATCCTTTCCATGTTGTAGGGTGTCTCTGGGCGTTGACCCTGTTCCCCCAGCACGTCCTATGTATGTCCGTGTTGAGGTTTCTGTCAGTTGCTTCTGTGCCCGTGTTTGCTTGGAGCCTAGGAGGTGGAACATGTCCATGTCACCCAGGTCGGACATGGCCGTGTATGTCAGGCACAGATCACCACAGAGCAGACGTGCTGGGAAGGTATACAGCTGGAGTCCCCTTGGTCGGGCAGCGTGTGACACATGTCTCAGCACCTTTATCCCTGTGTTGTGGAACGTTTGTGGTCCTTCCGAGTGCTGCAGGTGTCAGGTTAGGTACATCCCAGATGTGGCGTACGCAATCATTGGTCTGATGTGTGAAGAGTACAGGGGTACAATGAACTCCCCTGATGTGGATGTGATTCCTTCCTGACCAGGTGGCCACAGTGGAATGTATTCCCAACCACATTGGCATTGTGAGTGTCGACAGAGGTTACCGACAGGTGTGGTACCCATGTCCCTGAACACGTCCACCATGATCAATGGATTACCACCTACATGGTACGTCGGGGCGAACATGTCCTTCCCACTGGGTAGGTCTGCACCTTTCCTGGCATGTAGCATCAGGCCATGGCTCTGGCACCAGTTATCCATTTCTATGAGGCCACAGGTGGATGTCCGTGTCTGATGGGGTGTTGAGTATGGTGGCGGTGTGCAGTCATCTGCATACCTTGTCTGCCACAATCCCCCTATGTTTGCATGCACATTGGAAGGTTGAATGCCGAACAGGAGGGGCCCAGGACTGAGCCCTGTGGGCCTCCACTCGAGACCAGCTTGGAGTCTGACATGGCACCAGGAACACAAACCCTGTGTGGTGTGACCTCCATCCAGTTGGCAAACCATCGTGTGACATATGTCTCCACATATACGCTGGTGAGCCTTTCCATGAGTCCCACGTGGAGTGTTGTTTGAGCGCTCCCGCCAGGTCATGGTAGTCTGTGCAAACCGGCGTACCCCATCAATGGCCTTAGTGACCCCTCCAGACAGGTCGAGCAGGTTTGGGAGGCAGGATCTGCCCTTGACTAGGTCGATGTGGGTATGTTCCGGTATTGGCTGTACACCACTGTCTGTACTTATGGGCTCCAGTATGGACCTCCCCACAGCTTTGCAGACAAGGCTGGTCAAGCTGATAGGGCAGGGATGTCTACAGTCCAGAAGAGCACTACCCTGGTGTAGTGGGACCACAGCTGCCGTATGCCATCCAGCGGGGACCTAGCCCGTAGTAAGCCTAAGATGACACAGCGGCCTTATGTGTGGGGCGAGGGCCTCAATGAGGTTGTGTAGCACACAGCCAGGGACACCATCTGGTCCCATTGGTGCTGTGTTCACCGCTTAACAGATAACAGATCTCTCCTGGGCATACGAGATGTTTGGGAGGCTAGACTCTGGTGGGATGGATACGTCCCCTCTTGGGGGGGGTAGATGTATGCATGGAACATGTCCGCTGGTTTGTTGACAATGTCTGTGGGTTCAGTGATCATTGTACCATTCTGGTGTAATTCCGGGCATGACTGTGTGCTCCCACCCATGTCCCTACCACAGCTAAGGAAGGCCCTATGGTTGTCTTATGTGTCCTCTGCAGTACCACTCCCACAAGCGGCCTTGGATGATTGTATGTGTGATCGTCTGTTAACGCCGGTATTAATCAGTGATGCCTTCCCTGGTACTGATATTGCTCTGTCATGTACTAGCTCCAACTGTCGTTGTACAGTTTGTCAATGGCTGGGGTCCACCAGACCATGTGCCTGCCTTCGGTGGACAAGGTCCTGATGTTATCATGATCGCTTGGTGCAGACATCCCTGGGGGTGCTCAGAGAAGGCATTTGTAAGGGTTTCAGCAGTGTGGCCTGTGTTTACCACTGGCATGGAGGCCTTGTAGGGTACCACACCGGTCGTATGACGTGTGTGGTTCGCTGTGGAGAGGTGGTCACTTTGGTCTCCCATGCTGGTGTTGGCTGCAGGATGCGGATTACCAGTGGATTCACTATACGGTCTGACATCACCATTGAGGGATGTACATCCTGTGTGGAGCATATCCTCCCCATGTGTGATGATCAGAACTGGTATCGTCCCCCTTGTGGGTATGGTGCATGGGTGTTCCACAGCAGTCAGGTGTATGAACACCTAGGACCTTTGGCGTAGGGTGTTGTGTCCTGGGTAATGTTCTCGGTCTATGTATGGGTGGTTGATGTCACCCAATATGACGGTGTTGTGAGAGCATTCACACTCACCAGTGTCTTCAGGACGGCTGTGCAGGTATCCTGGGTTTGGGAGGGTGGTCTGTAGCATGCAACAAACTGTAGGGCAGTCCTAACCATGGTTAATTGCACCTGGATATTGCTGCTACGTGCATCTCTGCCAACATGGAGGTGTGTGTATCCGTCATGGAAATGGGGACTCCCCCTCCTTCTGTGTTATGTCCGGGTTATGGTCCTGAGCAGCGTGATATGGGGTATGACCCGACAGTGCTGGGGTGCTCTCAGCAGCCCTGACCAATGTTTCAGTCACAGCACTGACATCGATGTCCTCCATACTGAGGAGGGCATTTGAGGGTGTGCAGCTTGGCCGTAGACCACTGGCAGTGAGCTGTATTATCCTGTGTGTTCTCCAGGCTTGTAGTGTAGGGTGGTAGGTCTATCATTCCAGCCGTGCCTGCAGTGAGCACTGTGGGGGTGGCAGGTGCCTTCGCCAAACCCTTGAAGACCGGGGGCGACAGCTGCCAGCCATACCATGCGAAGGGGCGTGGCGTGCCAAGCATGTCATCCCAGGTAAGAGGAATCCGGATCCCCTCAGACTGACACCGGTAACCAGGCACATTATCAAGGGTGACCACATTGAGCCAGTATAGTGGCATCATACTTGATGAGGGTGGGATACTGCCCAGGGTCAGGGACATGCCGGCCTGGGCTACACAATCTGAGTGGCCCTCTATGTCTCCTGTAATGTATCCCAGGGTGGTATGCCACCAGTCGTTGACACCAGCATGGGCAATGACCGCGTCATACCTGTACATGCTGCGGAGTGACCTGAGTGCGTGTGTTATGTGGCGTATTCCAGCGGCCGGCAGCCTACTGTGATCATTCCCTTGTTCAGTATGGTGGGTGGGACGTCGGTGTGTCTGGCAGTGGCGTCACCCATTACAGGTGTGTCTGGCAGTGTGTGTGTCGCCTTTGGGGCTCTGCCAGGTTAGCACACTGGCGTTGAGAACTATGTGTTGCATGTCCTATGTCTTGTGGAGGCAGTAGCTTGTGTGTCTGCTTCAGAGGGCTCGTTAGGTTCGTGACATGTCCTACAGTGCCTCCAGGTATGTCTTAGTGTGTTCATGTGTTTGATCAGCATTTGCGATAGTCACATGTGACACTGGGTATGTGGTGTGCATTGTGTCCTTCCCTCAGCGTGGTCTTGCGGTCATGGTTGGAGAGCACAGCCCCCTGTCTGGCTATATAGTTGCGTCTGTCACATGTATTATGTTCATTGGGGGAGGTGCGGCTTGTCCGTGTCCATGAGGCACCTGTAACAGTGGCCAGGATGCACAGATTCACCATCTGAACAGGAGAGGTCGCTAGCAATTGACCCGTCGACATGCCAGAGGATGTGAATGCATTTGCTGTGTAACCGGGTCAGAAGGCACCTATAGGGAAGTGGGCACACAAGGGGATTCTAGGACAGTGTAGTACTCCATTTAGTATACATGTACTTTATCTATGTGGGAATACTATGGGAGCAGGTGCAGAGCTTTTCTGATGTAGAGAACAGACAGTCGGGATTGCAAGAAGAGAGGTCATACACATAAACCTGCGGAGCACGGGCGGATACAGTGTAGCGTTGCTTACGGTACATGGCACATGTCCACACATATACTGCACCTGACGCCTGTGGTCGGTGCCACAGGCTACGGTGGACAGAGACATCACATACATGGCATGACACAGTACAGGTATGGTGACATTCTGCAGGTGTCGTGCGCGGTGTGCTGGCTACTGACCACAGGTGTCACCTGTCAGCTGTGGTGCACAGTGTTCGACAGTCGGACAGTCCGATATAGGACTATTCTCGCATTCGCGGGGCGTACACCTCTATGGCACACACACCATTGTGTGCAGATGGGGACACCTGTCTGTGTGGTCGGCACCCTCACAAGACAATGCACCCGGCGCCATGTCACAGGGGGTGGTCTTGCACAGGTGGCCAGTAAGGCTCACAGGTATGGAAATGACAGGGCTGTACAATGCAGCACCACTACGGGATGGTCACCCTGTGTGGTCAGTGTCCAGTCACAACACGATATCTGCATACACCCTCTCAACAGGCAGCAGACATACACACATGTCGACACACTGACATGGTGGTGGCCACACATGTCTACGGAGGGATGGCGTGTTGCATGTACTACACCATCCACATCGGTGCACCCCACACTGAGGTAGGTACAGAGCTCTACCATGGTGTACAGTGATGTGTGGCACGTGGCACATAGTTCCCCCGATCTGTGGCATACATGGGCACACGTTCCTGCACACATGTTGGTGCTAGGAATGCCACACCCGCTACATGGGATTTGTGCAGGCGTGCAGCGGTATGTGGTGCATCCTGCGTACTACCACTGTATCCGGCAGCTGTGCCAATATCTGCACTTGGGTGGTGGTAGGGGTTACAGTGGCAATGTGACATATGGTCGAACCTTCATGGCCGATGGGTATGCATCATGGCAGCGCTGTCATGTAAAGGCGACATAGCGGACTGTATGCACATGGCAGTGTAGGACGGTGTGTGACACACCTGTGACCAGCACCTGCACACATGCATGTGGACAGGTGTTTAAACAAATGGTGTACACACAGACTGCCATGCGTGCTGTTACTATGCCACCATATCAGGGGCCCCATGATGGGTATGCATGTGGGAGGGGGTTGCAACTGTGTTACGGACACCAGACACCGCCCCTGCATGGCTGCACCGTGCACAGTACACGTGTCACATGTATCCCCTGTTGCCATGTGTGTATGCATTGCTACGTTGTGACATGTGTGTCAACATGCATGGTACATGGACTGTGCTTTGGTATCACAGCTGTCACAGGCAAACTGTACAAGGGTATGTGTCCCTGTGAACACCGCCACACCCTGTAGGGGGTGCATACCACAGACATGTGTCCGCCTTCCCTTCGTGTGTGTATTACCGCGTACGCCTGTGCCATGCATGTGGTACATCACAGGCTTCGTATGTGTCCTGCGTGCAGTCCATGCACACAGCCTGGAAACCACATATGTGACATATCCGGACATTGTTTCACTGTGGTACAGCTGCATTCATGTGTCATACCTGTGTCAGGCCCGTGGCATGTGTGGAGCACGCCTGTCCATGTATACCGGTACGGGTGGACTACATCACACCTGTGGGATCATTGATAGTACATGTGTACTCTGCACGATGGACGTACACCACCACATAGTCTTCTGGACATATGTCACATGCAGTTTCTGGACCGTGAGGCATACTGCTGCACCGATGACATGGTGCTGGCATAGCAGCTACAGTGTTCACTTCGGTGTGTACATGTTCAGCCTGCACCCGTGGCGCCTGTGCTGTCATCTGTGTGTGTACGTGTGACTGCATGTGTGTCCACCCTGCGTGTGTGTGGGGGATCACCTGGCGGTGACTGGCGGGGTGTGCACTCCGTCTGCATGCGGACGGCGTAGCACATACTACGTGTGTGAGCATGGCGGGTCGCTGTTGTGTGGCTGGACACACGACGGTCCACAGTCTGCCCCCATGCCGTAGCCCCATGTGTATGCATGTCTGCACTGTGCCGATTCTAAGTGTCTGAGCATGCCCAGTACGCAGCTGTGTAGATGGACACACAGTACAGTGCACACCGCGCCCGACTGCATTGATACTCCGGGTGCATGCCTGTTTCCCCTTCGCAACTGCCACGTCTGTGGCATGGCCGGGTTGCTGTTGTGTGGCTGGACACACACGGCGGTCCACAGTCTGCCTCCCATGCCGTCGCCCCATGTGTATGCATGTCTGCACTGTGCCGATTCTAAGTGTCTGAGCATGCCCAGTGAGCAGCTGTGTAGATGGACACACAGTACAGTGCACACAGCGGCCGACTGCGTTGATACCGGGTGCATGCCTGTTTCCCCGCAACTGCCACGTCTGTGGCATGGCGGGTTGCTGTTGTGTGGCTGGACACACGACGGTCCACAGTCTGCCTCCCATGCCGTCGCCCCATGTGTATGCATGTCTGCACTGTGCCGATTCTAAGTGTCTGAGCATGCCCAGTGAGCAGCTGTGTAGATGGGCACACAGTACAGTGCACACCGCGGCCGACTGCGTTGATACCCCGTGAGCATGTCTGTCTCGCCTTTGCAACCGCTAGGTGTGAGAGGCATGGCCAGTACACCTGTCGGGGGTACACACGACAGTCGGCACCGATGTCTGCTACTAGGCGTGTAGCCATGGCCAATGACATCCTGCATAGCCATGGTGACCATCCAGGTGACTCATATGTGGCTGTCATGCCACATTGGCTGCCTACATCCTGCACGCCGGATGCCCTCTCATAGGGTATACTGTCATGTGGTGCATCCCGTATTCATGTCATGATGTACTGCTCCGTAGTCATTTGGTATTCCGACTGCAGCACTACCGTGTTACTGTACGGCCACCTTGGGATGGTAACAGGCTGTGTGACTGCGCACTCTGTCTTCATTCCCTATCGGACGCATTGCCTCTGCAGATGATACCACCCACCTAGGGGTATGCCTCCTGACAGTGCTGTGCTCAGTAATCCCGGTAGCGCGTTCTGTAAATGCTGCATGCTGTAGTGAGTTCATGTAGGTAGGCGTAGGTTCGACTCTCGGCCCTTCCTGTGTGTGTGTGTGTGTGTGTGTGTGTGTGTGTGTGTGTGTGTTTCCAGCTGCCTCTGCAGATGAACATGCTTTAGGCGCCGCAACACATACCTTGGCTATTGCCAGCTATTCTCTTACGGGTGATGTCACCCACCTAGAAGTATGCCTCTGACAGCGCTGTGCTCAGTAATCTCGGTAGCGCATTCTGTAAATGCTTCATGCTGTAGTGAGTTCATGTAGGTAGGCGTAGGTTCGACTCCCGGCGCTTCCCTGTGTGTGTGTGTGTGTGTGTGTGTGTGTGTGTGTGTGTGTTTCCAGCTGCCTCTGCAGATGAACATGCTTTAGGCGCCGCAACACATACCCTGCCTATTGCCAGCTATTCTCTTACGGGTGATGTCACCCGCCTAGAAGTATGCCTCTGACAGCGCTGTGCTCAGTAATCTCGGTACAGCGTTCTGTAAATGCTTCATGCTGTAGTGAGTTCATGTAGGTAGGCGTAGGTTCGACTCGGCCCTTCCTGTGTGTGTGTGTGTGTGTGTGTGTGTGTGTGTGTGTGTGTGTGTGTTTCCAGCTGCCTCTGCAGATGAACATGCTTGTAGGCGCTTCGCAACACATACCTTGGCTATTGCCAGCTATTCTCTTACGGGTGATGTCACCCGCCTAGAAGTATGCCTCTGACAGCGCTGTGCTCAGTAATCTCGGTAGCGTTCTGTAAATGCTTCATGCTGTAGTGAGTTCATGTAGGTAGGCGTAGGTTCGACTCCCGGCCCTTCCCTGTGTGTGTGTGTGTGTGTGTGTGTTTCCAGCTGCCTCTGCAGATGAACATGCTTTAGGCGCCGCAACACATACCTTGGCTATCAGCGGCCATTCCTTTACGGATGTTGTCACCCACCTGTACATGTGCCTCTGGCGGTGGTGTGTTCGGTGGTCCACGTGCGCATTCCATACCTGTGTCATACTTTTGTGCGGTTGGGTATGTGGGGGTGTGGTCAATCACCATGCCTGCCACATGTGTGTGTGTGTCCATGCTCCCAGCTGCATGGGTTCATAGGGTATGGCTTTAAGGTTTCCCAGAACACTCATATCCTGCCCCCATCCCTGTGTTTGTGGATGGTGAGACGCAGCTCGTGTACTGCTTGTGTGCCTGCTGTGGTTGGCGACCTCCGTAGCGTGTTCTCCATGTGCACCCTGCTATGGTGTGGTGGGGTGGTGCTGTGTACATTACACTCACGGGCTTGCCACATGTGTCCGTCTGTATCTCTGTCATTGTATATCTACGTACCTATGTTGTGCCCGTAGTGCTGCTCTTGCATGGACAGCTGTCTTTCCCATGTATCGCATATTTGCACGGCTGACACATAGAACTGTGGTACGTTGCATATCCACACATTGTCCATGCACCGTCCGTAGTCCAGAACACCCTAAAGACATCTGCTGGATATCGTGGCAGACAGCTATCCTTGCTGTACTGACACTGTACCCGTACACGCCATACACCTTGTGTGTAATTGCCTATTTATGGTGTGTGTATGTCTACCTGTGCTGTATGCATGGTCGTGTGTGTGTCCCGCTATAGCCATCTGTGCAGGTGTCGCCACTATGGGTAATCCTTGTGGACCGCTGTTTCATGTGCACGTCTGCACATACCTGCAGACCGTACTACCCCTCCGACGGCAGCGGCCTTAGATCGACTGCTGCCCTAGGCTGTAGGGCTCCATGGCGCCCACCACCACAACACATGGTGCCTCCATCTTGGTATACCTACATGACACACCTACTAGACAGGTGGCCCTACTAGTGCGGCGCCCTGGGCAGCCGCAGGATTGGCGTATGCCTACGGCCGGCTATGAGCACATCACAAGGCATATGAATACATTCGGTGTTTCTGACGTCTAGGTTATAATGCCAGAGGGGGGACCTCATCAGGTATGCTGTAGAATGCGGATTTAGATGGATTATTAGGTGGAGGGTTGGCCACACACCAGGGCTGACCGATGGAACACTGATGAGGCCTCTTTTGAGAAGCAGGTGGATTAAACCCCGTAACAGGAATGTAGTTTAGGTACAGATGTAGAGTTAACACACATTTGTCCACTCTTTCAGTTCTGTACCACTGTATTACAGTGATATGATATGCATATCTTCTATATATATTGTTAGATCTTTGATTGCTGAGTATTGGCATAGTACAATATCATGTAATACATGTGTTAATAGGATGCTTTCTGAGATGTTAATATATGTGTGTGTAGTTAACATTGCGTCTGTGCTTTCTATGCTGTGGTTACATGTTCATTGTTTGCTGAAAGTAACAAATGGAAGTGTAAGGGGGATATTTAAAGCCTGGATGCTTCTATGTTATGTGCGTCTCACAGAGCCTACGGGTGAAAGCGCTTACATGTGTATGGCGTAACCTTTGTATACCATATGTGACCTGTCGTGGACAATGTCTCGTTGACTGTTTCATCTACCTATGTGTGACTTGGTTTGTGTGCCATAAGGTGCCAGCGGTCCTTGATGTTGATTAGGTGTATTCCATGGTCAGTTGACATTTATCCTATTAATTCACTGAAGGATGTTCTTCATAGGTGGGAGCCATAGTTTGACCATCGTATGACTTTCCTAGCTGGCGTTGATATTGTGCCATTGGTATGTGTTCCACAGGTCACCCATTTGTTCTGCGGTATGGAAGCGTGTGATCCCCATTTCGGTGCTGGCAGATTGAGTGCTGTATGCGCGGTATTCGCACAGTGGTCTGGCTTTGTATGGGGAGTATCTACTGTAGTCCCTATCTGTATTTCCTGTGTTATGCCTCACTGCAGCTGTGTGATTCCACCAGGTTTGCAGTTATGGGTGCCATCTTGGTCCTACGCTTGTCCATCCCTAGCGATTGCCTACTGGACACTGGTATGGAGCAGTACACATTTCACACCTGCATTTAGCATTAGCGGTGGATGCTTTGCACAATTAGTGGGGAGTAAGGCACGTGCTACTCCCACATCCCTCCCACGGTGCGGGACAACGTATTATCTGCCAAACAACACCGAGCACCGTTCCTGCATACCCAGGATCCCATGGCTGCAACCCTCGACGGTACCCATTACACATCCGTCATGTGTGCGGGAATGGGATGTGGACGCACCTCTATGGACTCTACAATCTGGGAATGTCTGTTCATATGTCCTGCATTCCGTGGACAGTTGTCATCAACCTTGAACACGCTGGGGGTGCATATGTCTGGCTGTACCGTAGTCACGGCTGTCAGTTCTTCTGGGTCTCTCGATCGCAGCTGGTTGACATTGCGTACGGATGAATCTTTGGGGTCCTACTATGAACACCATTGTGCATATGTACAGTGTAGACCTTGTTGGAGTGTGTCCATCTGGCCAGTGGGTTTGACTGCTGCTGTATGTTCCCCAATCGCGGATGTCTGCTTGCTACACATATTATGTAGTGCTACGTTAACCAGGTTATTCTAAACTGAAACCGGATGGTGTAAATCCAATGATGCAGGCTAGGAAATGCTTTAACTAATCCTCAGATGTCCCATTAGGAAATTTCCGCCACTGTATTGTCAAAATGACACAACCAAAACATGTAGATCCTATTAATTCATTGAAGGATGTTCTTTATATGCGTGAACGCCATAGTTTAAGGATCCTATGACTTTCCTAGTTGACGTTGTTGGTGTGCCATTAGTATGTGTTCCGCAGGTCGCCCATGTGTTCCGCAGTATGGTAGCGAGTGATCCCCATTTTCTTGCTGGCAGATTGAGTGCTGTATGCGCGGTATTATACGGCGGTCTGACTTTGTATGTGGAGTCTCTACTGTAGTCCCTATCTGTATTCCCTGTGTTATGCCTTACTACAGCTGTGTAATTCCACCAGGTTTGCAGTTATGGGTGCCATCTTGGTCGTACGTTTGTCCATCCTTGGGAAATGCCTACTGGACACTGGTATAGGGCTGTACCCATTTCACAGCTACATTTAGCATTTTGCGGTGGATGGTTTTCATTATTGGTAGGGGGTAAGGCATGTGCTATACCCACATCCCTCCCATGGGGCGGGACAACGGATTATCTGCCAAACAACACCGAGCCCCATTTCTGCATACCCACGATCCCATGGCTGCAGCCCTCGATGGTACCCATTATACATTCTTCATGTGTGCGGGACTGAGATGTGGACGCACTTCTATGGACTCGGCCATATGGGTATTTCTGCTCATATGTCCTGCATTTCATGGACACCTGTCATCAACCTTAAACACGCTGGTGGTGCATATGTCTAACTGTGCCGTAGTCACGGCTGTTACGCCTTCAGCGTCGCTTCCTCCATCACGTTTATATTGCATAGGGTTAAATTTTTGGGTCCTACAATGGACACCGATGTGCATATGTAAAGTGTAGAACCTGTTGCACTGTGTCCATCTGGCCAGTGGGTTTGACTGCTGCTGTATGTTCCCCAATCGCGGATGTGTGTTTGACTACACATATTATGTAGTGCTACGACATCCAGGTCTTTCAAACCTGAAACCGAATGGTGTACATCCACAGATGCAGGTTAGCAACTGCTTTACATAATCCTCAGAAGTCACAATAGGAAATATCCGCCACTGTATTGTCATAATAACACCACCATAACATGTGGATCCTATTAATTCATTGAAGGATGTTCTTTATATGTGGGTGCGCCATAGCTTAACCATCCTATAACCTTCCTAGTTGGCGTTGTTGGTGTGCCATTACTATGTGTTCGCAGATCGCCCATTTGTTCCGCAGTATGGGCGAGTGATCCCCATTTTCTTGCTGGCAGATTGAGTGCTGTCTACGCCGGTATTCGCCGGTCTGGCTTTGTATGGGGGGTGTGTACTGTGGTCCCTATCTGTATTTTCTGTGTTATGCCTTACTGCAGCTGTGGAATTACAACGGGTTTGCAGTTATGGGTGACCATCTTGATCGTACGTTTGTCCGTCCATGGGAATTGCCTACTGGACACTGGTATAGGGCTGTACACATTTCACAGCTGCATTTAGCATTCTCCGGTGGATGATTTGCATTATTAGTGGGGAGTAATGCATGTGCTATACCCACATCCCTCCCACGGGGCGGGACGATGGATTATCTGCCAATCAACACCGAGCCCCATTTCTGCATACCCACGATCCCATGTCTGCAACCCTCGACGGTACCCATTGCACATCCTTCATGTGTGCGGAATGGGATGTGGGCGCGTCTATGGACTCGGCAATCTGGGAGTCCTATTCATATGTCCTGCATTTCATGGACACTTGTCATCAACCTTGAACACGCTGGTGGTGCACATATCTAGCTGTGCCGTAGTCACGGCTGTCAGTTCTTCTGGGTCTCGATCGCAGCGGTTCACATTGCGTGCGGATTAATTTTTAGGGTCCTACAATGGACACCAATGTGCATATGTAAAGTGTAGAACTTATTGGACTGTGTCCATCTGGCCAGTGGGCTTGACTGCTGCTGTATGTTCGGCAATCACGGATGTCTGTTTGAGTACCCATATTATGTAGTGCTACGTAAACCGGGTTTTCGACACTGAACCCAAATGGTGTTATTCCAATGATGCAGGCTAACAATTGCTTCAACTAATCCGCAGATATCCCATTAGGACATTCCGCCTCTGTAATGTCAAATTAACACGACCAAAACATGTAGATCCTATTGATTCATTGAAGGATGTTCTTTATATGTTAATACGCCATAGCTTAACCATCCTATAACCTTCCTAGTTGGCGTTGTTGGTGTGCCATTAGTATGTGTTCCAGGTCGCCCATTTGTTCCGCGGTATGGGCGAGTGATCCCCATTCTCTTGCTGGCAGATTGAGTGCTGTGTCGCCGGTATTATACGGCGGTCTGACTTTGTATGTGGAGTCTCTACTGTAGTCCCTATCTGTATTCCCTGTGTTATGCCTTACTACAGCTGTGTGATTCCACCAGGTTTGCAGTTATGGGTGCCATCTTGGCCGTACGTTTGTCCATCCATGGGAACTGCCTAATGGACACTGGTATAGGGCTGTACACATTTCACAGCTGCATTTTGCATTCTCCGGTGGATGATTTGCATTATTAGTGCTGTGTAACGCATATGCTATACCCACATCCCTCACACGGGGCGGGACAACGGATCATCTGCCAATCAACACGAGACCCATTTCTGCATACCTACGATCCCATGGCTGCAACCCTCGGCGGTACCCATTGCACATCCTCCATGTGTGCGGGAATGGGATGTGGACGCACTTCTATGGACTCGACAATCTGGGGATTTCTGTTCATATGTCCTGCATTTCATGGACAGTTGTCATCAACCTTGGACACGCTGGTGGTGCATATATGTAGCTGTGCCATAGTCACGGCTGTCACTTCATCTGGGTCTCGATCGCAGCAGGTTGACAGTGCGTGCGGATAAATTTTTGGGTCCTACAATGGACACCAATGTGCATATGTAAAGTGTAGAACTTGTTGGACTGTGTCCATCTGGCCAGTGGGTTTGACTGCTGCTGTATGTTCAGCAATCACGGATGTCTGTTTGAGTACCCAAATTATGTAGTGCTACGTAAACCGGGTTTTCTACACTGAACCCAAATGGTGTAATTCCAATGATGCAGGCTAACAATTGCTTTAACTAATCCGCAGATGTCCCATTAGGACATTCCGCCTCTGTATTGTCAAATTAACATGACCAAAACATGTAGGTCCTATTAATTCATTGAAGGATGTTCTTTATATGTGGGTACGCCATAGCTTAACCATCCTATAACCTTCCTAGTTGGCGTTGTTGGTGTGCCATTAGTATGTGTTCCGCAGGTCGCCCATTTGTTCAGCGGTATGGGCGAGTGATCCCCATTCTCTTTCTGGCAGATTGAGTGCTGTATGCGCGGTATTCACGGCGGTCTGACTTTGTATGTGGAGTCTCTACTGTAGTCCCTATCTGTATTCCCTGTGTTATGCCTTACTACAGCTGTGTGATTCCACCAGGTTTGCAGTTATGGGTGCCATCCTGGCCGTACGTTTGTCCATCCATGGGAACTGCCTAATGGACACTGGTATAGGGCTGTACACATTTCACAGCTGCATTTTGCATTCTCCGGTGGATGATTTGCATTATTAGTGCGGAGTAACGCATATGCTATACCCACATCCCTCACACGGGGCGGGACAATGGATCATCTGCCAATCAACACCGAGACCCATTTCTGCATACCCACGATCCCATGGCTGCAACCCTCGACGGTACCCATTGCACATCCTCCATGTGTGCGGGAATGGGATGTGGACGCACTTCTATGGACTCGACAATCTGGGGATTTCTGTTCATATGTCCTGCATTTCATGGACAGTTGTCCTCAACCTTGAACACGCTGTTGGTGCATATATGTAGCTGTGCCGTAGTCACGGCTGTCACTTCATCTGGGTCTCTCGATCGCAGCCGGTTGACATTGCGTACGGATAAATTTTTGGGTCCTACAATGGACACAAAAGTGCATATGTAAAGTGTAGAACATGTTGGACTGTGTCCATCTGGCCAGTGGTTTTGACTGCTGCTGTATGTTCCCCAATCGCGGATGTGTGTTTGACTACCCATATTATGTAGTGCTACGAACCCATGTTTTACTACGATTAACCCAAATGGTGTTAATCTAATGCTGCAGGTTGGCAACTGCTTTAAGTAATCCTCAGAAGTCCCAGTAGGACATATACGCCACTGTATTGTCAATATAACACAGCCAGAACATGTAGAACCTATTAATTCATTGAAGGATGTTCTTTATAACCGGGAACGCCAGTGTTTAAGCATCCTATGACCTTCCTAGTTGACGTTGTTGGTGTGCCATTAGTATGTGTTCCACAGGTCGCCCATTTGTTCCGCAGTATGGCAGCGAGTAATCCCCATGTTGTTGCCGGCAGATTGAGTGCTGTATGCGCGGTATTACGGCGGTCTGCATTTCTATGGGGAATGTCTACTGTAGTTGCCATCTGCATTTCCTGTGTTAGGCCTTACTGGAGCTGTGTAATTCCACGGGCTTGCAGGTATGGGTGCCATCCTGGTCGTAGGCTTGTCCATCCATGGACATTGCCTACTGGACACTGTTATGGCCTGTACACATTCCACACCTGCATTTAGCATTATCCGGTGGATGCTTTGCATTATTAGTAGGGAGTAGGTCATGTGCTACACCCACATCCCTCCCACGGGGCGGGACAACGGATTATCTGCCAAACAACACCGAGCCCCATTTCTGCATACCCAAGATCCCATGGCTGCAACCCTCGACAGTACCCATTACACATCCTTCATGTGTGCGGGACTGGGATGTGGACGCACATGTATGGACTCGTCGATCTGGGGATTTCTGTTAATATGTCCTGCATTTCATGGACACTTGTCATCAACCTTAAACACGCTGGTGGTGCATATGTCTAACTGTGCCATAGTCACGGCTATCGCGTCATCTGGTGGTCGGTAACGGCTGGATGGAATTCTGTTAGGATGAATTTTGGGTCCTACAATGGACACCAATGTGCATATGTAAAGTTAGATGTTGCTGGACTGTGTCCAACTGGCCAATGGTTTTGACTGCTGCTGTATGTTCCCCAATCGCGGATGTCTGTTTGACTACCCATACTACGTGGTGCTACGTAAACCAGGTGTTTTAGAACTGGGAACAAATGGTGTACATCCAAAGATGCAGGTTAGCAACTGCTTTAAATTAACCTCAGGCGTCCCAATAGGAAATATCCGTCACTGTATTTTCAACATAACACCACCAGAACATGTTGATCCCTATGTATTCATTGAAGCATGTTCTCTTTATAGGTGGGAACGCCATAGTTTACATATCCTAGTTGACGTTGTTGGTGTGCCATTAGTATGTGTTCCACAGGTCGCCCTTCTGTTCCGCAGTATGGTAGCGAGTGATCCCCATTTGTTGCTGGCAGATTGAGTGCTGTGTATGCGGTGTTCATGGCGGTCCAACTTTGTATGGGGAATGTCAACTGTAGTCCCTATGTGTATTTCCTGTGTTATGCCTTACTGCGGCTGTGTAATTCCACCTGGTTTGCAGTTATGGGTGCCATCTTAGTCGTACGCTTGTCCATCCATGAGAATTGCCTACTGGACACTGGTATAGGGCTGTACACATTTCACACCTGCATTTAGCATTCTCCGGTGGATGCTTTGCATTATTAGTGGGGGGTAAGGCAGGTGCTATGCCCACATCCCTCCCACGGGGTGGGACGATGGATTACTTGCCAAACAACACCGAGCCCTGTTTCTACATACCCAGGATCCCTTGGCTGCAACACTCGACAGTACCCATTACACATCCTTCATATGTGTGGGACTGGGATGTGGACGCACTTCTATGGACTCGGAACTCTGGGGATTTGTGTGCATATGTCCTGCATTTCATGGACACTTGTCATCAACCATAATAACGCTGGTGGTGCATATGTCTAGCCGTGCCGTAGTTATGGGTGTCGCTTCTTCTGGTTGAACGATAACGGCTATATGATGTTCCATAGGTATCAATTTTTGGGTCCTACAATGGACACCAATGTGCATATGTAAAGTGTAGAACTTGTTGGACTGTGTCCATCTGGCGGGTGGTTTTGACTGAACTTCCTAGTTGACGTTGTTGGTGTGCCATTAGTATGTGTTCCACAGGTCGCCCATTTGTTCCGCAGCATGGCAGCGAGTAATCCCCATTTTGGTGCTGGCAGATTGAGTGCTGCGTCGCCGGTATTCGCCGGCGGTCCGACTTTGTATGGGGAGTGTCCACTGTGGTTCCCACCTGTATTTCCTGTGTTATGCATTCCTGCAGATGTGTAATTCCACGGGTTTGCAGTTATGGGTGCCATCTTGGCCATACGTTTGTCCGTCCATGGGTAATGCCTACTGGACACTGGTATAGGGCTGTACACATTTCACAGCTGCATTTAGCATTCTCCGGTGGATGTTTTGCATTATTAGTGGGGAATAACGCATGTGCTATACCCACATCCCTCCCACGGGGCGGGACGATGGATTATCTGCCAAACAACACCGAGCCCCGTTTCTGCATACCCAGGATCCCATGGCTGCAACAGTCGTCAGTACCCATTACAAATCCTTCATGTGTGCGGGACTGGGATGTGGACGAACTTCTATGGACTCGACAGTCTGGGGTTTTCTGTTCATATGTCCTGCATTTCATGGACACTTGTCATCAACATTAAACACGCTGGTGGTGCATATGTCTAGCTGTGCCGTGGTCACGACTGTCACTTCTCCTGGTTGGACGATGAAGGCTGGCAGGTATTCCGTACGGGACAATTTTTGGGTCCTACAATGGACACCAATGTGCATATGTAAAGTGTAGAGCTTGTCGGACTGTGTCCATGTGGCCAGTGGTTTTGACTGCTGCTGTATGTTCCCCAATCGCGGATGTCTGCTTGACTACCCATAGTGTGTAGTGCTACGGAAACCAGGTTTTTCAAAGCCGGAACCAAATGGTGTACATCCAATGATGCAGGTTAACAACCACTTTAAATAATCCCCAGAGGTCCCAGTAGGGAAGTATCGCCACTTTATTGTCGGAATGACACCACCATAACAGGTAAATCACAGGTAAATCACGAGCACTTTGGCCCGGTCTTACCGGCCATTTGCAAGTGTACTTAGCAGACACATATCAATAAATGTATAATAATACATATTGTAATACTGAAGTTAATCTATGTTATTTGGACAATGGATTCTGCTATTGACATACGATGCTGTGGGTGTTGCCGGTTACCATACACATGGCTTTCTCAAAGGCCGAATTCACAATTCTGAACACTACTGTGGTCTCCTTTAAGGACCCTGAGCCAGTGGTCAACATTACTCAAGCCACTGCATCACTTACATATGCCTTCTACCGGCACCTACAGGACTGCATGGATCAGGCATTCCCTTACCCAACTGTGGTTCATTGTACCAATGCCAAGCATCCAGTGTGGTGTACCCCAGCCATACACAAGCTGTACAACGAGAGGAGGTGCCTACTACAAGGCAGAGCAGACACCTTGTGAGGTATGACACCCTTGCTCATTATATGTGAAGAGCTACAGGCTGACATGACATAGTCCGGGGCAGGTTCCACAGATATATCTCCAGGGACTCGACAGACAATCATACGGCCTTCATTTGCTATGCTGGACACCTGGGAGGTAACTCCCAGATATGCTCTGACTGGGTTCACAATGATGTGGAGTTTACTGAACATACACACATTGCCAACATACGGGCTGACAGGTTCGGTGAAGACATCTCCACCCCCCCCCCCACATGGAGAGATGTCTGTACCAGCGGTTTGTGGTCCCTGAATGTTCTGTAATGCATGGGTGGGACATGCTCTGTCCAAGGTAGTGAACACAGCATCCATGGGACCAGCTGGTGTCCCGACTGTGTACTCCGCGATCTCATTGAGGAATTAGACCCACAGTTGGGACAGCTGTTTATTCTTAGCCTCACCTCGGGTAACGTGCAAGTTGTGGCGCACGGCGACTGTAGTCCCACTTCACAGGGCCAGTGCCTCCACTGACCCTGGTTATTACCGTCCCATTACCATGAGAAGACTTATCTGCAAAGACATGGGGAAGGATCATACTGCGGCCCGTAGATGGCGACATAGGGGACCTGCATACTTTGCATCCAACCCAGTTTTGCTTGGTCAGGCGGTTCATGCGTTTAAATCCTGGTTGACGTTTTAGGGACAGTCACCGAGGCCATTGTTGAGGGTCATGCAGTCCATACAGCCTACCTCGACCTGGCAAAGGGCTTCAACACAATACCCCCCTCGGGTATCATTGATAAACCCATCGGCTTGGATGTGAACACGTACATCGCAGGATGGGTTGCAAACTGGCTAGGTGACACAACCCACGCGGTCATAGTTGCTGGCAGCATGTCGGACTTACTGCCTGTCACAGGCGGTGTCCCACGGGGCTCTGCCCTGGGTCCACTCTTTTTCTACATCTACATTTCCACAGCACAAGCACACAGGGGTGTTATGGCTGACATTGTTTGTAGATGACTGCGAACCGGGTGCCATAGTGGGATGGACATCTGACACAGATATCCTTCAAAGGGGCCTCCCAGATATGGATATCTGCTGTCAGGGACATGGCCTACAGCTACATGCCAGGTGATGCATAGTCATACCCATCGGGAAGAACGAGGTCACCCCTGTCCGGCATATGGGTGGCAGTCCACTGAGCACGGGGGGAATTACCAGGGATCTGGGGACCCAGGTTGTCAGTCACCATTCGTTCGACACACACGTTGCTATCGTGGTTCGGTAGAACTTCTACATTGCCCGCCTGATCGTGCAGGGATTCACATCTAGATCGGGGTAGGTCATCGTCTCCTTGTACTCATTACTCATTACACCTATGATTGAGTACATTGCCCCATTCGGAAGGTATCTGACCCGACACCTACAGCGGCTGGGAAGGCCCCATAGGTTAATCGTCAGACAGATGCAGGGTGTCAGGGATTTGTGTTATGCTGCCCCACTGTAAGGACCCCTGCTCCATTCAGTCACATACCTCTTGTTCAGTGTTGACCTGTGCCTGACATACGAGGCCATGTCGACCCATATTTGATGACTATGCTTCACCTACTGGATCTACATCCCTCGGAACCACAAGGGCAGGTGACGTGAACCTTGACACGGTCATTAATAGAATGTGTTGGAGTGACACATACATCACCCAGACACTCACTATGCTGTGGATCTACATCACAGTACATGTGAGGCAGAGAACCTTGCTAGCCTTGTTCGAGGGGGATCTTGTCCGTTGGATGGGGATTGCAGATATACCCCAGGGATTACATCATTGTCACTGCTTGACAGAGGTACAGCAATATAATAGGCATTTATCTCCAGACCGGAGGGTTGGCAAAGGAAACCTAGCTATGGCCTAGGGTTATGGCTGCCCTTGGGTAGATAGCCTACTCTGTACCTATGGACCTATGAACCTATGTTCATAGTTTGTCCCATTCACACTTGTCTATCCCTATCCTCTTTCTCATGTGTATATTTCTGTGGCACGTGATTGAACTCTGTATTACCTGCAGGTATGCTGTCTACAGTGCACATACGTCACGGTTGATTACAGTGTATCTGTGTACCTACCTCTGTGATACTGAGGACTACCACACATCCTTCACAGCATTACATGCATATGTCCATTCTATTATTCTTTGGCCTAAGGGGGGGTGTTAAGGCAATGGTTACACGTGTCCCTGTTTGTGCGCACGTCATGGTGGTCTTTGACCAGCCTCCGTTGCTGTCGTGGGATGGACGGTGGTGTTGGTGTGTGTTTGGCATGTGTTTTCACTGCCGGTACATCTGTGGGAGGTGGGGTTGGCACATGTTCCTCTTTGCAGGGGGCCCCATCCTGGACTTTTGTGTCATGCATCCACACTTGGCACATGCCATATGTCCTGTGCTATTCCCACAGTCGTGTATGCCTTCATGCATTACTACTGCGTGTTACTGGCTGTTTGTATGTGGTACACATGGCTATTATGGTGGATGGCTTGTCCTATTCCCATGCTATGACATACCCATCCATCCAGGCATATGCATGTTATTCCGTCCTTTGCATTGGCCGTGGGTGTTTGGCCATCCGGCAACGCTACTCTCAACATGTGATGTCCCACCTTCCCCTTCTGTGCGTGTGGCACCCTGTTAGGGCGTCCTGTTTGGTAGGCAGATGTTCCGCTATATGTGTTGTGTTTGACATGTCTGCATAGCTAATCATCGGTGCGGTGGCTGAACATACCGCCTTGTCCAGATGTGTGCAGTTATGGGCACCGTGGCGTGTGCATGCCTATGGGGTTTCGACAGGTCCATACCACATGCGGGATGTACACATTCTGCCGACACATTCACATGCAGCCATTTGGATATCTGTACCTGAGGCGGGTTGTTAACATGTGGGGTACATATTTGCCCGCGTGGCACTGCCTAGGACAATACTTCTTACCACTTTTCAGGTATGCCCATCGTGTGTAGGTGTGTAGCTGCGCAAGGCTGCTAGCTGGGTTGGGTGCACGGTCGTACGTGGGTGCGGGTTACATGCTATGACGGGGCTGTTGTGTATTACATTTGCATGCATGAGTTCTGCTTCTGGATATTACGCTTAGACATACGCCGTCCTATGTGTATGCAACGAGCACGTTGCTGGGTGTGGTACATGTTGCTATGCACATGTTTGCCTGTGTTTAGGGTATCATGTTTCCTTCTTGTTGTTATATCGACACGGCTACCCGGCTGTGTACTCTCACTACTGCTGGTGACCATGCCCATGTCGCTACTTCTATGTCGGTGCAGCGCGCTGACATGCTGCGGTACACCTTCACTGGGTATGCCCACTGACAGTGCATTGCGGGACAGACACGGTATTATGCATATCCTTTATTCCTTGGACGGGTACACTTAGGACTTCGTGGGTTAATGTTTGGTTCTCCGTTTTGTTGGAACGGGTACTATGTTGCATAGTCTGCGTACGTTTCATTCTCCGCGGGCCCTGGCTGGTGCGGTTACTATTACAGGCGGACTGTGGAAGTCAGCACTTTAGGTTGCTCATCGCCTGCCGGCTTGGCCACGCCTCCGGACGCATCCTACTTGGGCTCGCTCACGTGCCCTACGCACGTGTCTGTGGTTGCGGCGTGCACTCATTATTATGCATATGGCGCTGCTATGCTGACTATTCCCTGCTCTGCCGGTGCAAGCCTTACACCGGCCTTGCGCCGAGCTTCATGAATCCCGGGGGGTATCTTTCAGTTTTCAGTGCAACAAGATACATAGAATCTGTGCTGAGATACTTTCTGTATTGTCTTCAGAGTGAACTAATTACTACCTCTGAAAGTATAAAGGAATGCAATTGTTTTATGACTTTCAGTATCTGCCAGAGATCTGAGGTCTATCTATTTTCACAGGCAGATGCTAAATACTGTCAAGCTTCCAGCAGTGGGGGTTTCACCTGGGATAGAGCCGGATGACAAGACATTATGTCATTCTGCAATCTATACCAGCAGTAATATTTGATATATTAATTTGATGAGTCTCTTAGAGAGACAGTGCATTCTGTATTCAATCTCGGACCTGACAAGAACTATCCAATATCTGCTTTGCTCTGATGAAGCAAGTTACTAGGGAATAGTATAATTTTCTTAGATATGGTCAGGAATATAGCAAAGCTTAGTTTAGATATTTTTCTTTATTTATTTGAGACTGCCCTGCAATGTCGTTTTAAATATTTCCTGTGATTTTAAACTCTGTTGTCACTGTGAATATACATTTAGTATTGTCTTGTTCTTTTATTAAGTATTATTAAATATATTTAAACCTTTCATTGTGACTGGTCTGTATAGGGTTATTGAAGTTTTGAAAGTACTTGCATGTTTATTTGGTGGCACTGTGTGGACCACTCCTAATAGCCTTGCTCTTGGTCAAACTACCATTTGCATTGATATTAATATCACTCAGTATATTTGGTACCCATGGAAAGGTCTTAAGGTAGCTGGCAGGAGTGACTGGTGGCAGTGAAAACTACCTTATTGTCTGGCCAGAAGGGGGCATAGCTAGTAAACCTGTGCCAGCCTTTCCTAGGTGTGTGGTGTGTAAATCAAACCTCAAAGGTTGCATGTGTCAGCTACAAGGGCAGGGACACAAAGCAATGGTTGGACAGAGAGGGTGCTGGAGGTCTTGGCTTGGTCATTCAGCTGAGATCTCAACTCTATAGCTGTGTCAGTGCAGAGTCTTACTGGGGATCTGGAGAAAGAGGGAGAAACCAGCCCTGGACTGACTGTGGTCTCTGTATGCTCTTAAGGAAAATTGCAGTGGATACAGAGAGCTGATAATGTGTGTACTTGTCATCCTTCCAGTGAACATCCCCCACAGATGCCAGTGTTGAGGACTGAGGTTCCTTGATTACTGGGCCAGTGGTGGGGCATCACATTATTGCTGGGCAGTGGTGGGATCACCACATCACATATTGGGATTCAGTGGTGTGGATATTTAACTTCTGTAGCCTGTAAACACTGGTCACTAAAGAAGGTCTTTGTACTCTCAAGCAGCCACATGGTAGACATTCAGAGTTTCATATCACAATGGTTTTATTTATTTTTTGTTAGCTCAGTTAGTCAGGGAGAGCAGGCAAGGATGTCAGCAGATGATTATGGCAAGCTGACAAGGAGCCAGTAGGCTGAGATGTGCCAAGCCAAATGACTGGGGCATGCCAACCTGACTAGAGCAAAACTGATTGCAGCCTTAGTTACAGCTACATCACAGACCATCACCCAGGAAGACAGCCCAGACTGGCCTTGGGGATGTACAAGTATCAGAAAATGAACAGTTCAACTTTACCTTAGAGGACTTAAAAATCTGTCAGGATTTAGAGAGACTTGAACTGAAGGCCAAACATTTGGAAATAGAATCAGCAGAGAAACTGCGGTGTCTGGAAGCCAAAGAAAATGAGAGGCAGATTCAACATGAAAAGGAAATGCTGATTCTTCACCAGAGTCATGGAGGTAATGGGGAAGGGAGTAACCAAATCCCAGAAGCAGCAAAGGTCAGTAAATTTCTTCCACAATTTTCAGAGAGTGTTACTTATGACAGTTTTATTCATATCTTTGAAAGGGTATGTAAACAATATAATGTTGACCAAGGGCTCTGGGTTTGGTTCCTGACCCCTTTAGTCCATCGTAAATCTGTAACTGCTGTTTCTAAATTGTCTGATACTGATTGCTTAAATTATAATACTGTTAAAAATTGTTTATTAGAGTGTTTTAAGTTAACACCTGAAGCTTACAGAAAAAAAGTTTCATGAGCATAGGTGCAAAGCAGATGAAAGTGTGTGTGTATATATTGCCGAACTAAGAACTTATATTCATAGTTAGGTGAGTGGGTGTCAGGTCACCACTTTTGAAGCCTGCCAGACCCTTTGGTGAAGAAATAAGCCCTTAGCACTTTTTTTCTGAGGACATGAGAATCTGGTTTGCAGATAGAGAATGTAATACTGCAGATGAGGTTGGAAAAAAGGGAGACCTATAACTAGCAAGCAGGGCATCACTGCACAGGAAAGGGATATCCAGTGCTACTCATGGGTCTAAGGGATCCCATAGTGGGCAGCCTAAACTGCCCCAGCAGAGTCTGTTAATAACAGGAGAAGCCACTAGTTCAGGTACTCAGCCAGGATCAAGGGTTAAATGTTTTAAATGTAACCAGTGGGGCCATATACCACATAGATGTCCACAGAGGCAAGGTGAGGAAAAAAAGGTGGGAGAGCCAGTAAGTGGGAATGACAGAATTCTAGCAGTAAGTTGTCTGGAGACAAAAAGGGTACCAAACTACCACAAGAGATTATATCCTGTCTTAGTAGATGGGAAACAGGCAACTGCTAAGAGAGACACAGCCTCTGACCTAACCATTGTAAAGCCTGCAATGGTTAAAGAGGACCACTAGTTGCTTGGGCAGTCTATTCCAGTCAGAGCTTCTGGAGGGACTCCATTCCAAATAGCTTACGCTAGAGTTCTGAACAGATTTTAAAACGCAGGACCTTGAAGAAATTAAGTAAACTGATTTCCACAGTAGGCTACACTTTAATGATAAAACTGGATAAAAGAGATAAAGGGGTGGTGCACGAATGGAGGTGTGAGAATCATCAGCTAAAACAACATAAGCATTTTTTTTCTAGATGGAAAACTGCATCCTGGGAGGAGATAAAAAACAAAAAAATAAAATATAACCTTCTGGGGACCAGCCAATTGAATATTGGTGATTGACATGATGGGTGGGTAATACCCTACCAATGGATAGGCTTTTATGGTGGATTTCATAAGGGAAGCTACAGTGGAGGGCCCAGTAAGGAAGGGGTGATAAGTAGAAGATATAAGAGACTATTAGAGTTGAAGACCAGGACTCCCTGAATATCAGAATTAGCTGGAAGTGTAGACTCTGTAAAGTTTGGGAAATGCTACAAAACAGAGACAGTTGCTTGGCCCCTTGAAGGTTCAGAATGTTTGCCCGAAAGTGTCTGCATAGGTACTTCTGTATACCATAGAGTTTGGTCAACATATTACCACCAATGAGGGACTGGTGCTGGATAAGTAACAAAGGAGAAAGTGATACATGGGGACATATGTTTGAGGAACATAAAGTTAAGACAGATCTTAGTGAACTGAATAAAAAATAAGTGAAGGAAAAGTAGTTCTGTCTAGAGATATTTACCCAGGGAGTGAGGGGGGTAATGATGAAGGTACCACTTGCTACAAGAGCCTTAATATATTTACTTAAAATACGGGGAAGAAAGCTATTACTAGAAAATGGAAGTATGTGGCTTTGCCTGTGTTAGGTGAAGTAATAAGTTGAAAAATAAAGTCTGGAGCTAAGGAGGTACGATAAAAAGAAGAAGGCGCTCATTAATTGGCAATGAGCTTTATGGAATACATTTGAAAGGGAAGACATATAACTTAAGAAGCTCCAAATCAGACTGTTAGAAGCTGGAGTCAAGTATTCCCAGTGGGGGTTAAATCCAGACAGTGGCTATGTAATTCTGAGATGATTGAATAATTTAGTTATGACTACTTGAGTTGTGTATATAGTTCATTATAGACAGATTCTAATTGCAGTAAAGATGTCTGTCTGCAATCAGTTTTTACACAAATGATGCAAACAGGTTTGATGTCAGTAATAAGCCTGCTATAAAAAAAGGCTGTTGTCAGAATTACAAAAATACTTATGGTCTGCTATAACCTAACTAATTACTAAAGTAAGTTTATCACATATCAAAGGTCTACTACTACTATCTGGCCTTGCATATGGGTACCCAGTTAGTAGTTTCTCCTTTAGCACCAAGCTGAACTTACTATAGAGTGTTTAAAATAGTGTTTTCAGATTCACTGACACATTGTTACTACACCACCTCAAAAACGGATGCATAGCTTATCATAAGTGTTACAGCAAAACTGAGCTCCAAATTATTCTGTTTTAAGAACTGGCCTTCTCTTGACACAATGGATTGAACTCACGTTCAGCCTACCACCTAACTCAATAAATGCCATTTTTTCTAGAAAGCTGCCCTTGCTCTGAGAGCACCAGTAGCTTGAAATTCTCAAACATAACCCTATAGAGATGTCTCTCTGCACTTATTCCATAACTAGTTGCAGAACTGTTTGAGGAATTCTTTACCATGTGTGTGGTTTCTGGTGTCCCGTACTAGTGCATATGCCAAATTTAGGGTATTGGATCGGCTACGTATGCAAGCATCTCTCTGAATATTTAATTGTTGAAACTAGATCATGAATGAAAAGTGTCATCTGGATCAGTGAACTAGCCACTAAGTAAATAAAGTGATTTTTGAAGCAATTATAAAAGAAAAATCAAATAGGGCATGTGAACAACATCCTTACGCTTGGCTATTATGGTAGGCTTGAGCCACTTGCCAGATTCCTGTTACACACTTTGACAGGACTAAACTAGACTTTAGGTGATGTTAACACAAAGGAATCTTTCAGGGTTCCAATGACTGCTAGGAAAGAAACATGGGGGATATTAGGAGGTAGAATTTTACAACATAACCCATTCATCTCATGCAGTGCAGCAGTAAAGATTAAAATCATCCAGGTTTCACTCAATAGAACTCTGACATGTTTAAGAAGCAATCAGATTATTTGCCAGCTTTGAGGTACAGACAATAAAGTCCAGACTGAGACATAGATTGACATCCTAAGCACTGTACAAACCAGCAGGTGAGAGTGAGAATGGGTATCTGACAGAGGATTACACATTTTAGGGGAAGGGAGGTGGTGCAATTTGCTTGTAGTGTTGACATCTTCATAGGTTCATAGGTTCATAGGTTCATACTAGGCTATCTGCCCGAGGGCATTTACAAGCCTAGCCCATGTTTTGTGGCTTACGCCACCCCTTTAGTATGGGTAATCCTGTAGGGTATATCTGCTCCATCCATTGTCAGATTTCTTTCTGACAAGGCCAAGGCCAGTCTCTGCTCTACTCATATTTTATTTTATTCCCATTAGGGAGGAGTCTTTGGATGTCTTTGGGTGATGAATCTATCGTCCTATTAATAGTGTAGGGTTTAAGTAAGTCTCTCGCCCTTGCCTCTCTGACTCTAGATTTTTTTTTTGAGGGGCATATCATTCAAATCAAATTTTGGTTTGCCTTGTATATTATGTGTTAGGCAGGTCCTCCCTGAGCAGAGCAGTAAGACTGATAGATAGAGAGTTCTTTCTTTCAGTCAGCATAGGACAGACAGATGTTTGAGACCCCTTTTTTTTTTGGTGAACTTTTGTGGCCTCTCCAGCTGCTGCAAGTGTCGAATCTGATAGACAAAGAATGCATAGCAAGCAGTTTGTAGGCCAAAGATGTTTGCTTGGTTCTGCCAAGCTGTGTTTATGCAGTAGTCTTTGTTGCGTACAGATGCAAGCATGTACATATACTAAGGAAAGGAGTAGCAGGCCCTGACTTTATTAGGCACTCACATCAGTTGCCAGCTGGTGTGTTTAGGTTAGTATGAGAAAAAAAATGTTAATTAAAAATTAGGTTATATGGTTTTCATAGAGTACTTTGCTATATTGAATAAATTCTTCAGGACAGCCACAACTGGTAAAAAAGGTAAAGAAAAATGTCAGATTAATTTTGTCAAAGGCTTTTGAGGCATTATTCCATAGATATTGGCTCTGTTGTTTAGGTTTAATGATTGTAATGATTCAGATTATCCATGGCATGGCTAGCCACCTGGCAGTATAAATTTTGGCTGTAGATAATTGTCATTGTTGAAGTGATACCCTGATCCCATTTGCAAAAATTGGAAAAAGTGGTTGTGGATGGATGGAATGATTCAAATGGTATAGTTTAGTATGAAGTTTGCATTCCGGTTAAAAAGCCTGATTGGAAAGAAAATATTAGCTGAGGGAGTACTTGCTTTAATCTGTTAGCAAATGTCATAATGTATATTTTAATGGGTTCCCTACATCTGACCAAAAGTTAATTTGACCGAAGTCCAATTGACCGAGACCATATTACTGAATGTTCATGTCACCGAAAGCCAATATGACCGAAAACTCATTTGACCGAAAAACAGCACTGGCAGGTATATGCCCAGTTCCCCACTGGAGTGCGACCCTGGAGTGAGAATATAATGCAAGGGGGGTGTTGGGCACTGCCCCCCCCCCACAATGGGGGCTGTGGGGGTCATAGCCCCCCACAAAATTGCAGTTTATGCACTATTATATACATGTGTATCCATTAAAAATACATTAAAACATATAACATAAGTACAAACTTGTTGCAAAATGTGGGGGGCTACGCCCCCCCACCCCCACCCCAATGTGGGGGGGCTGTGCCCCCACCCCCCTAACTTTATACTCTCACTCCAGGGTTGCACTACAGTGGGGAACTGGGCATATACCTGCCAGTGCTGTTTTTCGGTCAAATGAGTTTTCGGTCATATGGGCTTTCGGTGAAATTAACTTTTAGTAATATGGTCTCAGTCAAATGGGCTTCGGTCAAATGAACTTCGGTCAAATGTAGTGAACCCATTTTAATACCTATATTAATTAAGGCAATGGGTCTATAATTTAAGGTTTCTGACTTATCAGATGAGGCTTTTGGTGATAATATCATTTTCACCCCCCTATTAAATTATTAATCAGTTATTCCATTAGAGTTAATGGTCATCTCTCTCCTTACCTTTTTAATTTGTACATAGAAGTTTTTCCCTGCACTTCCTCAAAAAAACATCTAGTTAGTCCCATCACCATACAAGCTCAAGAGACCACTGACATCTTGTGCAGACAATGTTAAAATTGATCTCACTTGTCCAAATATTGCTATTCCTAAAATGCTATATATAATCACAGAATTTCCTAGTTTTGTTAATTTATAATTTAAGTAATACATCCCATCTATTTCTGTTCCACTTAAATAAGAGTTATTCAACAGACCCAAATAAATTTGATGGACTAAAATGTTTATCTTTCTTAAAATACTTAGGAGTCAGATTATGTTTTCTGAACTCTAACAACTATAAAAAATATTATAAAACATGGTTAGTTATTCTTCAGGATTTAAAAAGATAGCAAAAACATTTTACTCCTTCCTATCTAGAATAGAGATTATTCAAATAATAGTTTTCACAAACTTTTGTTTTATTCTACCTCCACTTTTCATAATGTTCCTCTGACATTCTTTAATGATATACTATCTAACCTATAAATGTTTATTTGGTAACCAAGGCCAGTCAGGGTCTCATATGATAAATTAATCTGACCCAAGCAACAGGGAGAAATGTGTCTTCCAAATTTTTATGCTTGCTTTTTAATCATAAGATTGGCCAGATTTTTTAAAGCTATAAATTTAAACCCCAGAGTGAAAAGTTGGAATCCATCCTGGGTCTATATTTGGTACAGAGATATTTCCATTCATACAACTGCAACCCTAGTGCTATTCTGTTTCTTAAACCAAAAGGTCTTAAAATGCTTAAATTTGATAAAATAATGAAACAACACATACAGCATTTTCAAAAAATAATGAAACTTTCAAACCTAGACAATTTTTTCAGCATATTCACAATATCCTCAACATTAAGTCAAACAATGCAATGACTGATCTTACATTTTTCCCATTAATAAAAGAGTGCATTGTAGGGGAATTTATTAGAAAAACTAAACTCACTGTGTCTCAACTCTAAAAGAATATGGCTGTAACTAAAGGCTATTTACCAATCAGAACATTAATCCACAACATCCTTAAATCTCTTTTTTAATTAAAGTAGACAATATTAAGGTAGAGCTTTATCAAAAGCTCATCTCTGCATTCTTAGCACAAAAATCTACATGTTTAGCTTATAAAGTATGTATCAAAATTACTTTCAAGATTCATATATGTTTGCAAAATCATGGATTGATTATGATTCTTCACTATCATCTACTGAAGTTTTAAAACAAATGATAACTTTAAATATAAAACATATTCCCTTTAAAAAATTATATTACACTCAGTTTATGATCCTGAATAATGCCTGTTTCACTCCAGTAAGAAGAGCTGTATTGAATTGTTCTCCTATCTAATGTCTGTTCATCCTGTCATGAACCTAATGTGGATTTATTCCACAAATTATGGAATTGCAGATATAATAAAAATATGGTCAGTGCTTACAAATAGATGAGTGCTTTCCAAAGTTAAATTCTATTTTGTGGCAATTTGAATTCTTATATTTATCATAAGAAAAGATTGACGTAACCCATTTCAAAGTTCCTATTGTAATATTTACTATGGTTAATATATATGCATATATATATATATATATATATATATATATATATATATATATATATAATAAAAATAGTGCTCTTTATCAACTATAAGTTGGGATGAATTTGTTAAAGTAATAACTGCACACCACAGAGGCATTAAATTGGTATTAAACCATAGATCTGAGTCACAAAAACTGTTGAATGTATGTGATATGTTTTTAATCTCTACTAATACAAAAGAGATCTTGAGTAACTTCATTAAGAGCGTTTTCATACACTAAATAAAAAAGGTGCTGAGATAATAAGTTGCATACATTTTGTAAATAGCAACACATTGTAATTAGCTCTCAGCTAGGAAAAGAATGAATAAGCCTATCCATTGCAGCAAGCCAGGTGATCAGCTGTCTTTGCAAGCTTTTTGAAGGAAATACAGCTTCCAAAAAAACATTTTGTCCAAGGAACTCATCCAGACTTTTAATCTGAGTAAGAGCTGTTGCAAAACTCACTTGTATTCTTGGTATACTAGCGGGGAGAAAGATTTGAAAAAGTGATCATGTACCAAAAGTAGACATATAGCATCAGATGGTGAACCCTACTCAGTGGTGTCACATCAACTTTTAAAGTGCCCAGAATTTTGCAGAATGTCCAAATTTTTGCCTCATATTTTTGGTGAGTTTCTCATAATTTTTTTGGTTTTCTGGCAAATCATTGAAGATTGAACTCACTAAATTATGGCAGACATTTGACTTTCAGACTTCATATCCTTCAGAAAATGCATGTCAATGCAAAATGTGTTATTTTAGCAACTTTCTAAGCTTAGAAGAGCAGTAATTACAATCTGTCCATTAGGATGGACCTTTTGTCCCGCCATTATTTTTGGCTTTGTCTGGATTTCTTGCACTAAGAGGCTAAGATGTCATCAAACAATGTTTTGAGCACTCCTGCATGCAGGCTAACAGTCATTGTTAAAGGCATGCACAAAAAGTAATTTGGAAGAATATGAATGGCCATTACAGGCATGTCTTTCTTTCTTAAAATGCTGTCAGACTGGCTCTGGAAAGGTATCATCAGGCAAAGTTAAAATATCATTAGCACTATGTTTTTGCAAAAAAAAAAAAAAAAAAAAATCCCAACACAGAAGAAGTCTTACTAATATTCAACTAGCAGACTGACACACCCTTGTCAGAATCACACCCCACTGCATGAATTCCAAACTATATTTATAAAACTTACCAAGACAGGACAGACAGGAGGTAATAAAACACATTTTCTAACATGCATCACAAACTGGTATAATCTTAAATCAATTAACTAAATATAAATTAGACTGAAAGACCTAATGACTACACTCAACTAGAGCTACTTTATTAAAAGAACACAGAATTCCTGACACCTTAGTCACCCAGGATTGTGGGTAGTATGAAAAAAGACATACATAACTTACACAATCTTTAAATAAGTTATGTAACAGCCAAAAACAATAAACTGCCACTTCAGCAAGTACTTCAGGTTAGTCTCATTATTTTAGCTACCATGATTTAAAGTGCCACACTTCAAAATTAAAGTGTTTCCTTATATAATAAATATTAACTCATCTACCTCCTTTGCTTGTAGTTGTTTTGTTATGTTAAACTTAATTTACTAGTTGGAATCACTGTACTGGAGGAGCCTGCTGAGGGTAGCAATGTAGTTTGTATAAGGAAGCAGCTGCAAAAGGTGAAGACTAAACCAACCTATGACATAGTTAAATACATCTAAACCAACCGACAGCATAGTTAGACACATCTAAACCAACCTATAGCATAGTTAAATAAATCTAAACCAACCAACAGCATAGTTAGATACATCTAAACCAACCTACAACATAGTTAAATACATCCAGACAGACCTATTTGATGTAAGTCAAAAGCTTAGCACAGTCTCCCTATCCATGCAATGATATAACGCGTCTAATGAAACTTACCTAGATCACATTCATTGTGGCAACTTCAAAGAAGCAGAAAAAAGTGTGTGTGAGTGTGTGTGTGTGTGTGTGTGTGTGTGTGTGTGTGTGTGTGTGTGTGTGTGTGTGTGTGTGTGTGTGTGTGTGTGTGTGTGTGTGTGTGTGTGTGTGTGTGTATGTGTGTGTGTGTGTGTGTGTGTGTGTGTGTGTGTGTGTGTGTGTGTATGTGTATCTGCTCCAATACTCTGAGATTGCAAAATGAAGTCAAGGCAAACTCCTCTAGTTTCACACCAAGGGCAAGAACCGTCGCACAGCACAACAGCTGCACCTTTATCAAGGTCTCAGCAACTGCACTATCTATGGTTGTGGCATCAGAGAAGGAAAGAAAAATAGACAACAAATGCATATTTTGGGGATTGCAAAGTTTGTGTCATACTAAAAGAATGGTATTTGGTTTTCTGCTCAATGGCAACTCAATCAAATTCAGTTTTTGGACTTGGAAATTGTAACTTTCATTATTTTCCCCTTAGAATTAGTTTTAATTTATAAAGGGTACAGTGGATTTTAGAATTAGTTTTAATTAATAAAGGGTACAGTGGGTTTTAGAATTAGTTTTAATTAATAAAGGGTACAGTGGGTTTTAGAATTAGTTTTAATTACTAAAGGGTACAGTGGGTTTTAGAATTAGTTTTAATTAATAAAGGGTACAGTGGGTTTTAGAATTAGTTTTAATTAATAAAGGGTATGGTGGGTTTTAGAATTAGTTTTAATTAATAAAGGGTACGGTGGGTTTTAGAATTAGTTTTAATTAATAAAGGGTACGGTGGGTTTTAGAATTAGTTTTAATTAATAAAGGGTACAGTGGGTTTTAGAATTAGTTTTAATTAATAAAGGGTACAGTGGGTTTTAGAATTCATTTTAATTAATAAAGGGTACAGTGGGTTTTAGAATTAGTTTTAATTAATAAAGGGTACAGTGGGTTTTAGAATTTGTTTTAGTTAATAATGGGTACAGTGGGTTTCTTGTTCTGTATTGGGGCTGGAATGGAAAGGATGAATTCCTCCACAGAAAGCATTGATATCTTTATTCATTTCACTGATTACAGTCAAATGGGTTTCTGTGAAATGGTCATCAATCAGACATATTGTAGCCAAATGAAATGTATCTACAATGTTAGGAGCCTGAAGACAATGCTGAAGTCATCTTCTTCTCTGTAGAGCAATGATGCAACATGTAATATGAAAGACTCTTAACTGCTGCAGCTGTAAATATTCTATCATTAGGTTTGGCTTATTGAAATGCCAAGTTTTATTTTGGCAGCTTGATGAAAAAAACATAGCCATCTACTGTAGTAACAGTGAAGAAAACTGAGAATTCATAATAAAAAAGCAGAAAACATATTCAATACATGATACTAGGTAAAGAGTTCTTGTTTCATTAGCAAACTCATAAACTAGAAAAAAATGGATATACAAAAAATGTCAGGGAAGTCCTGATGTATTCCACAAAATCATCTAAGAGAACAGTGTTGTAGATGCCAAAACTAGAAAAACAATAAGCAAATCAGTAATAAATGAAAAAAGTCAAATACACACTCTCGCGCGCACACACACACACACACACATATATATATATATATATATATTTATATGTCTCTCTGTGTGTGTATATATATATATATATATATATATATATATATATATATATGTGTGTGTATATATATATATATATATATATATATATATATATATATATATATGCATATATTAATTAGGCAATAAAGGTGAAAGGAAGATGTGCTTAATAAGAATAACATGCACACACTAGGGAAAAAAAGTGTGATTTAGTGGATTTGTTAAAAGAAAAAGGTTCCTACTGTGGCAGTAATATAAACATGGTACACAGAAAACTGCAATGCATGGCAACAGACCTAACAGGGGCAGTTCTCAAACAAGTGGTATTAAAGCCTAGAAGAAAAAGAGCAGTCATGGGCCTGGTGCTCACAAAATGGGGAAGGAAATCAGATCTGCAAGTGCTCAGCTATTTGAGAGCAAGTGATCAACAGTGTAGGTCAAAGTAAACTTCCTACAGAAAGAAGTCAATCAAAAGTGAGGATTCTAGAATATAGTGCATAGGGAGTTGCTAGGCATATAGTCCAGAAGGCCACACAGGATCCTAGCATTATTCATGTAGAGCACTGCCTGATTAAACAAACTGTTTAAATAAACTGTTCTGAGTCACACAGTAAGCAAACCGGGCTGAGAGAGAGAGACAGATAGAGAGGATCAAACCCTGAATCACATGAAGCAGCTATTAATAATTCTTATCTTTTACTGTAATTGTCAGACAGAACTCCAAAAAAAAAAAAAAAAAAAAAAAAAAAAATAAAGCTTGGTTGCTCTTCATAACAACTCTTAAAAGTGTAAAGGTACTAAGAAAAATGAATTAATGAATATGAACCTTGCCATAGCAGAATCATAGTTTTTAAAAGAAAAGCCAAAAAAAGCTGACTTCAAAAGTTATGGGAAAACATATTGTTTATAAAGGGCAACATAGAAGATGATAGAGAATAATACCAGTTAAAGCAAAAGAAGGTAGACAAAGTTGTTAAACATCAAAGGTCCAAATTGAAGAAAGTAAAGAAATTCATTTGATAAGAGAGTTAAAAAAAGTCAAGCTCTATGTCACAGAGAATGAAGTCCCAACTATGACCCAGAAAAGCATAGCAAATTCATTCAAAAAGAGTGATAAAAAAATCCCAGCTTCATGGCATAAAAAAATGATGTCCTGACTATACCCTAGGTGACCCAATTTTGATTAACAGATCAGCTGGTAGTGGGGCTGAGTTGTGGGGGGGGGGGTGAAGTGCCTTATGCCAGCTCACCCATTTCAGTGGGAGGGTGGCAGTCCAAACTGCTGCCATACTGGATCCTGGGAGAACAGTATGTGATGGGTAAAACAGGACATGTGCACTCCTCTGCTGCAAAGCTGCATCGGTAGTAGTCTTCCAACAGGCATAGCTCACTGAGAAGGACATATATTGAAACATGCATGCCATGTATTGTTAAAAAGGGGATACAGTAGGACCTTTCAATAGTGACTGCACTCATCAACCTCCAACAGGGGAAGACTTAGAGTTTAACAAAGAAAACACATGAAGCCTGAAAAAATGACAGCCTCTGTCAGGTGGCTGCTACCTCTGGGAAAATGGGAGAAAATGTGGAATTAGCTCTGAGGGCACTGGTCTGCAACGTGTATTTATTGATTTATTACAGTTGTTGACTGGGAAAGTCTGACTGGACAGAATCCCCTTTTCAACTGTTTCCTTGGGAGAAAGGCCCCAGCAAGTTACATCGTATACATTAACAAATACAGCTCAATTATTCTGTTAGAAATATTACACAGCAGTGCATAGGATGTCCAGATGTACTTAGAATAACAATACAAATAATTCTATAAAAAGCACAGTCAACAGACAGAAATACACAGGGTATTTAGAAACAAAATCCTAGCATAATATTCCGATTAGAAAACACAGCATGATATTTCATAGAATATTCAGAAAAATGTAGGTCCTGTTAAATAGGATATGATGCACAGCGAAGGGCAGCACACATTTACTGCATAATCTTACCCAGGAGTTTCACAAGAGCAGAGCCAAGTATGCATAAGATGTGCGTAAGTTTGGTTTTGAAGGAATTTAGGTTTTTAGTTTGTCTTAGTGAGAATGGAAGAGCGTTCTTCTTCCTAACACCTCATTAGAGTATAGAGTATCACCTGCTATATTTTTAGATGTCTCCAACATGCTGTGGGGTACGAGACACAACATACTTAAAAAGGGAGATTAACATTTTATGCATGCAAAATAGAGCAACTAAAGGTAAATGAAGGGATAGTGAAGTTAAATGAAGTGGCTGGTTACAAATGATGGGAAAAGCAGGGCTGCTAACTGAGTACTACTACTCTTTAATCAAGAAGGGGAAAAAAGGAAGGAAAACAAAGATCCCGACAACTGGATTGATCTCAGGCCACCAAAAGAAGAAAGAGGACTGAAAGAAATAGAAACTAACAGTGGGTAAGGAAATAGGGCCCACATAGTTTCACTCTCAAAATTTTGGACAGGAAAGTGAACTGTTAATACCACTTAATAAACTTTTTAGCAAAGCTTGCATGGTAAGAAATCTCTTCAAGTCTAGAGGAGTGTTAATGTACTTTTTCACAAGACAGAAAGCAATGGAGAAGCTGAAAAGGTTTTAACTGTCAGACTGACATTAGATCATTGATAGAATTATGAAATCACTGCTGAAGGAAAGAATTACAAAACATTTGGGAGTCCGAGAATAGGATCAAGGTAGCATGTACTAACATCGGGAAGGTCATGCTGGGTAAATGCAGACCTTGTTAGCTTGCTAACCTGATTGTTAGGTTAAACATATGCTACGAGCATGTACTAGTTTGACCTTAACTAGAAATTTAACATGAAACCATGTAGAACATTAGTAAGCAAATAAAAAAAGATTTGAAATAGGTGCTAAGGCAGTAACATTGATAAATTATTGACTAAACAATAGGTCATGCCAGGACATAGTAAATGAAGTTCACTCAGACAAAATGCAATAATCAGTGGAGTACCACGAGGGTCATTTCTAAGACAATCTTTTAAATGTTTTTATAACTGCCATGACTAAATTCTTGTAGCAACATTTTTTCTTGCTTCTGAGGACACATGGTTATGAAGCAGAATTGATAACAAATGCAGAAAGATTAGGATATGCTTGTCAAGATTGCATAAAATCTGTAGAACATGGCATCTTAATACTGGTACCTAAACAGACTTCATAATAATGCATCTTGAAAGAAAAAGAAACAAAAAAACTGAAAGGAATAAACAGCTGAAGGAAGAAGTCCCACTAACAATAAATAAGGAAAGAAGTATTATGGAAGCTGTATCAGATACTCTAAAGATAAGTAGGAAATGTGAAAAAGAAGCAAAGAAGGCTTGGAGAACATAGAGATGCATAGGAAACAGCCTCATCGATATAGAAATACATGTCATTATCACTAGTACACTCTGTAGCCCCATCCTTGTAAGGGCATATAGGACAGACACAGCTTATAGCAGAGCAATAAATAGGAACATAATATGCATACCCAACAGAGGAGATCATATAAAGGAAGATTACAATAGGTGAAGATATGTGGCCTTGATGAAAGCATTCAGAAAGAAGACATGGTTAAAAACTTTATGCATCTCAAAACAATCTATTCTAATAGTTATAATTTTTCTAAAAAGAACTGCATAAAAACATGCGGGTGGAATATGAAGATAAATGGCAAACAATTTGGGAAAGGTGTCATGCAATTTTATTTCACAAAGTGAGGAAGATGATTGCAGCAGTCATTCCTGAAGAAGAACTGGGGTGAAAAACATTAAGGAATTCAAGATTGACTGAGACATACATAAGGCAGTTCTTATGAGTGTGAAGAAATTAAACTGTTGGTTAAGTATGATCTCTGGCTTTGCACTGGGTAGATAAATGATTATACAAAGAGGGCAAAGAATTTTTATTTACCATCTAAATCTACATTACCCCTCTAGATTTGTTCCAGACACAGGTTTCCTAGCCTGCAGCTGTAACTTTGGACAAGCAAAATAAATCTGTTTCATTTGAATTAACAATCAGACCTGACACCCCCACAAGGGCAAATAAACTGAGAAATTTCTCAAAAGCAAACTACAGCCTACTAGACAATGGTATAAAAAGTTTCAAACCCCCTGCTAACACAGCCAACAATGACTCTTATACAAAAGAGTGCATGAATGCTCTGTATAACTACCTAAACAACTGCATAGACTCAGCCATACTTGACCAGTCAAAACCAGGTAGTCTCGAAAAAACAGGCCACTCTGGTGGACCTCAAGTATAAGTAAGTTATATAAAAAAAGGAAGAAACTGATGTCTAAGAACAAGGGGGAACTTACTCAGCAGAAGAAGAATACCTTTCACAGCTTGAATAAGCAAATCAGATATCTTCTAAGGCCCTCTGAAGCTAGTTACAAAGTTAAATTAGCATCCCTAGCTAAGGATATTCATAGAGTATTCTTTAGCTATGTCCAAAATCTAAAAGGGAACACCCAACTATGTGCTGAACTTATAGTGGATGGTAACTCTCATACTGAACCTGAGAATATTGTCAACCTGCTAGATGACAGATTTGGCACAAACAAAATCCCCTGTCCTCAGCAGCCATACCCCAATGCATACCTGACACCAGTCCTCTACTTAGTATCTCCAAAGAGCAGGTCATATCCATGCTCTCTAAGGCCAACAATATGGCTTTTATGGGACCAGACAATACCTCAGGCTGCTTACTAAACAATCTAAAATAAGACCTAGTGGAACCACTTGGCACTCTCTTTATACTCAGCCTAAGCACTGGCTTTGTTCCAACAGAGTGGAGAACAGCAGCAGTAATTACCTTGCACAAAGGGGGTCAATCAACTTACCCTGAGAACTATAGACCCATAAGCCTAACCAGCCTTATCTGCATGGCCATGGAAAAGAATCATCATATACCTTATAACAAGGACAAAGGCAACCTTCAAAATCTTTTTAGATGCTATGTTGAATATCAAAGATGGTAATAGATTGGAAACATCAGTTAATAGAAAATTTGATGAAGGTACCCAATATGTGTATGGTGAGAGTTGTCATCCTCCTCATACACTAGAGGCCTTACCATATGGTGAAATATTGAGGGTCTCTAGATTATGTAATGTGGAACATATTCTCGTGCGAGAATTAGATATCACTATTGGGATGTTTAAACGGAGGGGGTATAGTGATGAATTGATTCAGAGAAGCTATGAGAAGTCGTTCAATATAGGTGCTAGTAAAATAAGAAATAATGTTCATAAAATGTTTATTTCAGCACCCAGCTTTGATATTAATAAACAGTGTGAGTTTTTTTATTTTGTTACTACATATGGCAGTTTTAGTGTTGAATTGGTTAGGCTTGTTAAACATTATTGGGATTATTTTGTTTCGCTTAATAATGTGAGCTCATGGTTAGATGTTAGGTTAGGATTTTCTTATAGAAGAGGAAGGAATATTCAAAACTTCTTGGTGAGTAGTAAATTTTCCTTGCCTTTTGTAAGTCCTGAATGCAATATATTATCGAGTGGTACTTTTAAGTGTGGCAAATGCAGAGCATGTAATTTCATAGTTATCCTCCCGGATTCATGAAGCTCGGCACAAGGCCGGTGTAAGGTTTGCGCCAGCCGTGCGGTGTATATATGGAGTAGTAGCGCCATATGCATATTAATGAAGGCGTGCAGCCGCCACAGCCACGTGCATAGGAAATGTGCGCGAGTGCATGGGGCATAACGAAGTTGCGGAGGGAGGCGTGTTAATGTCAGCTGTCGATGAGCAACCTAAACTGCTGAATATTATAGTCTGCCTGCAGTAATACTCGCACCTATCAGTGTCCGTGGAGACTGAAACGTATACAAAGCATGCAAGATAGTCCCTGCGAACAGAAAATGAAGAAGCAAACACAAGTGCACGATAGGGAATAACAGGTCCCTACCCTTGAACAAATGACAGAAAAACCGTGTGCCCGTAGTCCAACGTAGTGTTGATAGCTACACCATGTGGAAGTGAAACATATCATATGCTAGGGCGCCGCCAGGAGGTACGTCCAGCCCAATGGAGAGGGTCACCAGCTGACCCATAATTTGAGGGAGGGTACATAGCTGTGCAGATGTGTCCATAACAAAATACACGAGGAGAAATGTAGATATATGTAGTGACTGTATGTCCAAATCATATCCCACAAGGGATGTAATAGTCACATACAAAAGGTATGTCTGTATCCCACATAACAAATGTGATAGGGAATAGAATACACATGTAAACGAATCAGGAGCATAGAAACAGCTACAACAATAAGGACACATGTAGGCCGAAAGGAACAGTATGACCCGTACCATCGACTAAGAATACCACCTGTCCCACTTTGCGAGTGACAGTACTGCTGCGGCCAGATGTGTCCTGACACATGCTTGTAAACATGGCAAATGTGCAGAGATTATAGGACATAATTATCCCTCAGACGTCATGTAATAGTGGCATTAAACAGTTGTTCTCCACACGTATATTACATAAATGTCATAAGAAAAAGAATAAGCCACTGAAATGCTGCAAGACTAAAGCTTAGATATAGACAAGAGTTGTAAAGTTCTATCTGCCGAACTGACCGTGGGTATGTGTCGGCATGGAAAATGTGTTGTGTACACCGCAAATGTTACATTGTGGCCAATTGAAAAGGTGGAAACAGTACCGTAGACTGTGGGGAGGCATTGTCCACAACAGTCGGATATGTGGAAGTAATAGCATGGACATAGGAAAAGGTGCCATCCCCCCAATGAGTATAACAGGTCTGCAAAACCCAGCAGTCATCGGTAGAAGCCAAACTAGTATGTGACACAGCCAAACGGGTAGTACCCGGGTATACCAACTAAGTAATGAAAGTGAAGTATGGGCGTGTACCTATGTGTGTGAGGTATAGCACGTGGGAAGCAAACATGGCAGGGTAGTCCACACAACCATAAAGGTACCCGACACCTGTAGGGCAGTCAATGTGCTACTCTGGCTGTGTCATGGCCCAACAACAAAAGTAGTGAGCTATCGGATGTGAGTAATTTGCATGTGATGGGTGGATGGGTAATGGTAAGACCCACAAAGGCGATACTGTGTCATATGCAGTAAAGGTGAACCAGAGGTATAGGAGGGGGTAGCGGGTGAAGTGGACATAAATGCAAACACATGGAGAAACAGCTGCAAGACAAGCAGGCAGGCCATAGTGTAGAACACAATCCCACAAACATATGTATCATGTAAATGTGCGATCAAAATGTATAGATATGTCACCGTCACATACCCACAGGTTGGTCCTTATGGAACTGGCCATAACAAATGCAACACACCTGGCTGCATAATGGGCTACCCAGCATACCCTCCACATCACACAACCCAGCCCCGTAACAGAACGTCCACCAAATCCACCCGTACGTGGCCCACTGGTCCGTTGCAGACACAGCTACACATACCGACCCCTACGCATATGTAGTAGGTATTGTCACCCTAGGCAGTGTCAGGATAGCAAACCATGTATTCCCTGCATGTTAAACCCCCTGCACATTTTCATAAAGCCAAAATACATTTCGATATCGTTTCTGTGTGGAATGGTCCAATTTCTGGAATATCCCTTACGGGATAAGTAACCTGTGTAAATAGTAGAATGGGTATGACGACAAGATATCCAATCCTGTGCATATCTGGACACAAGTCAGAACGTGAAGTACAGGTCCAAGACACTGTCCAGACCTGAGTGGTCATGCATAACCTAGTACCCAGGATAAAACACCTTCCTGTGACGCACGTGTCCCCACACAAATATGCGGGAGAATATATTGCACACTCGCATAGTGGCAAACAGCAGAAGGGTGAGGAAGACACCTAACATTAACAGGATAACCCTGATGAAGTGTGAGGGATACCTAGTGTGTGCCGGCGTGACCGACCATACCTGACACCCTGTGTGAGCTAGATATCTGGACAGAGCCGTGAATACAAGTGAGACAAAGGTACAACAGCAGGTACAATATGCAAAGATAGCTGTTAGAAGTTATTCATGTATGTGCAGTCTGAGTACCCAGGAAGTCCACTGGGCGAAGAAGTGCCCAGTAACAGCGGAGGCCCGGGTAGAAAAGCTCCACAAGCAATACAAGGAAATAAAGGCTACATAATGTTAAAGGTAAAATACAAGAGTAAAAGGCATACAGTCAGGAAATACACATCCATAAAATGTGCATAATAAGACAGTGCAAATCCAGAGTTTTGTAGTGGTAATACAGAAATTTACAACAATGACATACTTGGAGTCAAGTGAGTGTCAGCTAAGTCTGGTTAAGCTGGAGGGTAGAGAGGAGCAGGAGTATGGAGAGCTCAGAGGAGTGAGATCCCTAGAATGTATAACAGGTGCAAGCAGGAATATATCCATGTGGATGGATAAACATAGATATATCATAGAATGACAGTTTGCACAATGGCATTAATGTCCGGAGTATGAAGTCTGAAACTCAACTGTCTGCCAGCACATCCCGACATCTGTCCCTAATGCCGAGCTATTGCTGTGCCAGAACACAACAGCATATTACAGAGGTTCGTACCATATCACTCAACTGTCCATTCGCAGAATGACCAGAGTTTTGGCTCATAGTGTTGTGTGCCTCCGACAATCTGTGTCTGTCCGGTAAATAGGTGTGGATTGATGTCACGAAATAATGAGCATTAAGTATAACACTCCACATCCCGCAGAAGAGTCATGACAATGCAAAACCTGGTATTCTATCAACGTTATAAGCTTGTAAGGAAACTAGTTAAAATGTGTCCCTCTTACTCTCCCCATCATGTAGGGTTTGCGCAGATTTGTTGCTCAAAGAGGTCGAGAGGTATGGTCTGTACATATGTACAGTAACAACCCATGACATTTGTGTAATGTACAACTGCATACCTGTAGTCACAACATGTCCAAGAAAATAATCCCCGTATGAATGAATACAGGTAATAGTCAAATCTGAATGGGAACTCCCCACCCCCTCACCGTGGAGTATGGACCGTAACAACCCCACCCATAATATGTACAGCCAACAGAATAAGCTCCTAATAGGTGTCCAAACACGTGTCTATAAATACAGGTAAAATGTTCATAATAGGGAGAAGCTCTCTGTCTACATGCTTCATCTGACATTTGAACTCGGCCAGGGAAGTTCCGTTCACCAGGCAGACAAGCCCATACACAGATCACTACATGAACACCCTGACAATCAGAAATGTGTATGTGATACGACTATATGCCCTGGTGTTCTGCATATCCTCGGAGTGATTAACAATGCAGCTGGGGTCCACAGCAGTAGGCAATAGGGAATGTGTAATATGTAGTACCGTGTTTCCCACAGCAGGGGAATGGATGCCTGTGTTGTAAGTGAAGCGGTGAGGTGTATGTTGATGTAGCTAAGTACTATGGGTATGCATATCAATGAGGCAGAACAGCAACAGAATACTGTTTCCGGCATCCGTCCAACGTGAATGCAGTCCCAGTTGACCTACGACCACTGCAGATATCCCTGTAAAGTGTAATGAATGCGTTCGTGCTGTACACACAGTTAAATACGTAAAGGTGAACCATGTGTTTCACACCAGTCCGTAAACCGGACTACAGATAAGTAAGTGTTACAGTCAGAAGTATGAAAGGCTGCGCAAGCACACATATTTATTAAACAGATGTAACCCACAACATGTAAATGCAAGTGTGCCTGTGCGTGTGTGATCCGCTCACAGCATAGTAAATGAATGCTGTTTCCCCCACGTTATATATACATGGCTCAAACCTGTTAACCATGTAAAGTATGAAACCAGACAAAGGCATGCAAACTACTGGTACAAATAGGGACAAACCCCAGATATGTGCCAGAACAAACATAGAAAGTGGATAGAATAACGGGTGTGTCAGTAGCATGGATTCTCTGAAGGGTATGCAGTCGTAACCTGAACTGCTTGCCAGTATTTCCCAACGTAAGTCTTTAATGAAATGCCACTAAATTGCCAGATAGACACAAGGTTATGAAAAACACACCGAAGATAAGAGGCAACCAGCTGTACATTCTGCGACAATCTGTACAGTGGAAAGGTATGGTATGGATATAGATATATGTGTATACACATAATCCACAGACGTACACCAAAGCAAATTATGAAATGAGGACTGTACATGTATATATGTATACACAACAAACATATGTCCTGTAGATATGACATATGTACATAAATAGGCCACGGCATAGCTAATATGGGTAGACAAACAGACATGCACGAAAGGTGAATAAACTGCTGCTTTCCAAACCATTGGCCAGAAAGTGACAGTCCGGCAAGTTCTACACTTTAAACATGAATATAGGTGTCCATTGCAGGACCCCAAAAATTGATCCATACGTAGTGTCAACCGTCATTGACGCAAAATAAGTGACCTCAGCAAATACGATATAGCTGTACATGCAACAGTAGCAGGTGCAAGGGTAATAACACATGTGTCGATAGAATGTATGACGTACGAACTGATATCCGGAGAGTGGGGAGTGCTTATAAGTGTCTCCACACTTTAGTACCGCTCACATTAAACATGTGTAATGGGTACTGTGGAAGGGTGTCAGGTATGGGAATCATGGGTATGCAGAAATGGGCCTAGGTGTTGTTTGGCAGAGATTTATTAGGTCCGCCCCGTGGGAGTGATGTGGGTATAGCACACGCCTATATTCTCAATAATGGGGCAAACCATCCACTGGATATTGCGTAAACCATTGTGGGAATATGCAGGGCCCTATATCAGTGTCATGTAGGCGATTATCATGGATGGACATGCGTACGACCAAGATGGTAACCATACCTGGCAAACTGTCAGAATAAGACAGCTGCACTAAGGCATAGTACATGAAATACAAATAGGGACTATATTAGATATACCCTAGACAAAGTCAGAACGTTGATAGAATACTGGTGTAGCCAGGAATACGAATGTTATGAGTGTTACTAATCATGACATAGAAATGTCAGTCACTATTATCTAACCACACAATTCGTAATGCCTTGCCAGTAATTTACCAGAAAGGCACATTTTTATGACAAATGTAACAAGAGCAAAGGTCAAACGTCAGGGCGTTTACCCATAATGTGTACAGGTGAGAGGTATGAAGGTAACCTGTCCAAAATACATGTACAGAACTAGTGATACTAGGTGGACAGGTGAGAAGAAAGACGTCAGGACAAATGACAAAACATGTACAAGTCATACGCATGTACTCCGACAAATGTGAATGACGACGTATGCCCTGTGAAAGTCAATGTGGAAGGTTAATAGACTCAAAAGAAATGTGTCCCTCAGGGTGTCATGCAGTGTCACCGTTACAATGTCCAGTCCCCCATACTTGTACGTGAGCTCTGCCACTGACGGAAAGCGCAAATACCGGCGTACACATAAGGTACATGATAGAATAATTAGTGTGGATAAGCAGCTGTTGGCCTTTGTGAGGAATACAACCCTCTGGGTGGGTGTGTCCTGCAATATAAATGTAATGGCATCTGGCCTGTGATGCCGCCATACAGTGTGTGTATTGGTGTCAGAAAGTTGATATCTTGTATCAGACACATACTCTGCAACTGTACAGATTTACGCAGAATGTGCAGAGTTTTGCCTCATATATTTGGTGTGTTCCTCTTAAAATCAGTACCATTCTGGCTAATTCCTGAGAACTGAAGTCATTAAATAATGACAAACATGTGAGTTTAAGACACCAAATCCGTCAGAAAAGTCATACTAATGCAAAACCTATTATTGTGTCAACGATCTACGTTTGTAAAAGCAATATTTAAATTCTGTCCCTATGTGTCCCACTATCAGTTAAGGCTTTGTCCAGATGTTTGCTCTAGGAGGTGGAGTGGCATGATCAGAAACAGATACATGTGTGAGGAAACAGCATTATCGACTGCAAGATAACTCAGAAGGTATGAAAAGTGCTGCAGTAGGACATTCAGTACTGTCCGCAGGTATGTGCTGACATGTCAAATGACACAGCAGTCTACATGAAGTACCTATAGGGCTGTCACCTTTACAAATGATGATAGTGGGACATACCCACAGCCATGCACACAGCACAAATAGACATACACACAGCAAAACTAGGCCATGATACATGAAGCATCCGGCGTGTACGAGTAGAGTGAGAGAACAGCAAGGATAGATGTCTGCCAAGCTATACAGCAAATGCCTGTAAGGGCGTGTAACACCGCCCGTAACACAAACGTTGCACGGACAATGTTGGGATTTGCGACATACCCCATCGGTATGCGAAAGCTATGCAAATATGCGATACATGAAACAGTCAGCTGTCCATGCAAGAGCAGAGTTATGTGCAGAAAATATATATATATATATATATATATATATATATATATATATATATATATATATAGATACAGACATACACACACGGACACACACACACACGTGGCAGGGTTGTGAGCAGAACACGAATGTAACCACTGTACGACACAGCAGCATTACGCAGTGACAGAATGTGCAACCGTGATTAGTAGATCACGGAAATCACACAGGCATACGTCTAGCACAGGCATTCTTCTAGGTGCGTGTCGACATCCGCAAAGGCAAAGACGTCAGCAGGCTATATCTGAGGTGTGAAGCGTCTAAAAGCATAACCTGAGTCCCCAGGCGGACGGGAGCATGTGCACACACACACACACACACACACACACACACACACACACTTGGCAGGGCTGGGAATCGAACTTACACCTAACTACCCTATCACACTACAGCATGATGCATTTACAGAACGCGCTACCGAGATTACTAAACACAGCAGTCCCACATGCATTCTTCTAGGTGTGTGTCGACATCCGCAAAGGCAAAGACGTCAGCAGGATATATCTGTGGTGTGAAGCATCTAAAAGCATAACCTGAGTCCCCAGGTGGATGGGAGCATGCGCACACACACACACACACACACACACACACACACACACACACACTTGGCAGGGCTGGGAATTGAACTTACACCTAATTACCCTATCACACTACAGCATGACGCATTTACAGAATGCGCTACCGAGATTACTAAACACAGCAGTCCCACAGGCATTCTTCTAGGTGCGTGTCGACATCCGCAAAGGCAAAGACGTCAGCAGGATATATCTGTGGTGTGAAGCATCTAAAAGCATAACCTGAGTCCCCAGGTGGACGGGAGCATGCGCACACACACACACACACACACACACTTGGCAGGGCTGGGAATCGAACTTACACCTAACTACCCTATAACACTACAGCATGATGCATTTACAGAACGTGCTACCGCGATTACTAAGCACAGCAGTCCCACAGGCATTCTTCTAGGTGCGTGTCGACATCCGCAAAGGCAAAGACGTCAGCAGGATATATCTGTGGTGTGAAGCATCTAAAAGCATAACCTGAGTCCCCAGGCGGACGGGAGCATGCGCACACACACACACACACACACACACACACACACACACACACACACACACACACACACACACACACACTTGGCAGGGCTGGTGAATCGAACTTACACCTAACTACCCTATCACATTACAGCATGACGCATTTACAGAACGCGCTACCGCGATTACTAAACACAGCAGTCCCACAGGCATTCTTCTAGGTGCATTTCGACATCCGCAAAGGCAAAGACGTCAGCAGGATATATCTGTGGTGTGAAGCATCTAAAAGCATAACCTGAGTCCCCAGGTGGACGGGAGCATGCGCACACACACACACACACACACACACACACACACACACACACACACACACACACATACTTGGCATGGCTGGAAATCAAACTTACACCTAACTACCCTATCACACTACAGCATGATGCATTTACAGAACGTGCTACCGCGATTACTAAACACAGCAGTCCCACAGGCATTCTTCTAGGTGCGTGTCGACATCCGCAAAGGCAAAGACGTCAGCAGGATATATCTGTGGTGTGAAGCATCTAAAAGCATAACCTGAGTCCCCAGGCGGATGGGAGCATGCGCACACACACACACACACACACACACACACACACACACACACACACTCAAACACACACACACACACTTGGCATGGCTGGAAATCAAACTTACACCTAACTACTCTATCACACTACAGCATGATGCATTTACAGAACGTGCTACCACGATTACTAAACACAGCAGTCCCACAGGCATTCTTCTAGATGTGTGTCGACATCCGCAAAGGCAAAGACGTCAGCAGGATATATCTGTGGTGTGAAGCATCTAAAAGCATAACCTGAGTCCCCAGGCAGACAGGAGCATGCGCACACACACACACACACACACACACACACACACACACACACACACACACACTTGGCAGGGCTGGGAATCGAACTTACACCTAACTACCCTATCACACTACAGCATGACGCATTTACAAAATGCGCTACCGAGATTACTAAACACAGCAGTCCCGCAGGCATTCTTCTAGGTGCGTGTCAACATCCGCAAAGGCAAAGACATCAGCAGGATATATCTGTGGTGTGAAGCGTCTAAAAGCATAACCTGAGTCCCCAGGCGGACGGGAGCATACACACACACACACACACACACACACACACACACACACACACACACACACACACACACACACACACACACACACACTTGGCAGGGCTGGGAATCGAACTTACACCTAACTACCCTATCACACTACAGCATGACGCATTTACAGAACGCGCTACCGAGATTACTAAACACAGCAGTCCCACAGGCATTCTTCTAGGCGCGTGTCATCATCTGCAAATGCCAGGACATCAGCAGGGATTGTATAGAGAGTGTACGATCAGACATAGTACTGTCCCATTGTAGACGTACACAAACACACGGCAGTGGTGTACTCGGGGCAACTATACATGTATGGAGCACTACAACAACAATACATAGACACAGTACGCACCACAGACAGTACACCCTTCAAGATAGTCACCCAGTGTGTACTCGGTAGGCATCCATCCTGACGCTGAAGACAGAAATCTGTTGCCTGGATGACCACCATGGCAATACAGGATGTCAACGGCCATGCCCATGCACAGAGGGACATCACCGACACAAGGTGTCACTGGCCATGGCCGCACACCTGGTAATATACATCAGTTCGGACTGTACTGTGTGTCGATCTACACAATGGCGTACTGGGCATGCTCACACACTTAGCTGTTGCAAAGGGCCATCTTGCATGCAGATGGAGTGTAAACATGGAAGGTCTCAGTTTGGACTGTACCGTGTGTCCATCTACACAACTGCGTACATGGACTGTACTGTGTGTCCATCTACACAACAGCATACTGGGCATGCTCACATACTTAGCTGTTGCAAAGGGCCGTCTTGCATGCTGATGGAGTGTAAACATGGAAGGTCTCAGTTTGGACTGTACCGTGTGTCCATCTACACAACTGCGTACATGGACTGTACTGTGTGTCCATCTACACAACAGCATACTGGGCATGCTCACACACTTGCTGTTGCAAAGGGCTGTCGTGCATGCAGATGGAGTGTACACACAGAAGGGCACAGTACAGAAGGGCACAGTAAGGTATAACTGTCCTCACGCACAGGGCGGTCACACATGCAGTGACCTGTACACACAGCTGCCATCACAGCTGTCACAGGTGCAGGTCACACGTACACACTGCAGTGTACACTGTAGCTGTCAAGTCATCACCATGTCGTCGGTGCAGCAATACACAGCCTTACAGTACCACAACACCATGTGACACATGACCAATGGGCTGTACAGAGGTGTACACCAGCTGTGCAAAGTACACATGTACCAACAGGGATCCAACAGGTGTTATGCATTGCAACGATACCAGTATACATGAACAGGTCAGCTCAAGACATACCACGGCCCTTACACAGCTGTGACATATGACTGTTGCTGTACACCAATGAACACATGTCTGGATATGTCATACATGTGATTGTGTGGATGTGTGCATGGACTGCACACACAACACATACATACATAGCATAGCCTTTGATGTACCTCGTGCATAACAGTGGCCTAAGCAATGCTACGCACGCAAATGGAAGGTGGGTCCATGTCTGTTGAATGCTCACACTACAGGGGGTAGCAATGTTGACTGGGACATATACCCTTGTACTGATCGCCTGTGACACCTGTGATATCATACCACAGTCCATGTGTTATGTATGTCAACACACATGTCCAACAATAGCAATGCATACAAACATGGCAACAGGAGACACATGTTACATCTGTACTGTGCATGCAGCAACCATGCATGTGCAGTGGCTGATGTCTGTAACATAGTTGCACCTAACTATGACATGCAATCGCAATGCAGACCCATCATTGACACCTGTATATGGTGACATACAAACAGCACGTATGGAGGGATGTGTGTACATAAAGTGGTGAACCACCTGTGTAGATGTATGTGTGCAGGGGGTGGCTCACAGTTGTGTCACACACCATCCTATCATGCCATGTGCAAACAGTACGCAATGTCACTGTTACATGGCGGTGCTGACATAATGCATACACAGCGGTCAGGCATTACCAACTATATGTCACATGGCACCTGTAACACCTACAACCTCCCATGTGCATATAGCAGCACAATTGCCAGACATAGCATTGGTACACATAATGCAATCAATACAGCTGCATGTCTATCAAATGTGTCATCATATGGCAGGTGTATCATTCCCAGCACTGCCATGTGTGTCCGAATGTGTGACCAGAGATGCCACATATCGCGGGGATTATGTCCCAGTTGTTACACATCCCTGTACACCGTTGTAGAGATCTGTACATACGTCAGTGTGGGAAGCATGACGTCGGCCGGTGTGGTGCATCACACACATCGGCTGTCCGTATAAACATGTGTGGTCACCACAGTGTGTGTGTGCATGTATGTATGTCTGGTGCTTGGTGTGAGGGTGTATGCTAATATACAGTGAGAAATGATCACTAACCCCACGTGGTGACTAACCCGTAATGGTGATGCAGTGCACTACCCTGTTAATGCCATAGGTCCCAGCCATACTGGCTACCTGTGCATGTTCCTTCTCTGTGACACGTCGTGTGGGTGCATAGTACTGTGAGGGTGATGACCACATAGGCAAGGGTCCCCACCTCAACACTATGGGGTATGCGTTATAGTGGTGTACACCCCATGAATGTGGCCATGTTCCCATACTGTTACAGGGTCCTACTGCTACACAGTGTGGCCTCCAGCTACCAAGTGACACCTCACATCATCATTGGCCAGACCGCTGTGTACAACCCCTGCACCATGTCACCATACCTGTAATGTGTCCTGCTATGTATGTCACGTCTCTGTCCAGTGTAGCCTCTGGCACTGACCACATGCATCAGGTGCAGTATATGTGTGGACATCTGTGTCATGTTGGTGTTTCCAACAGTCAGGTTGAGGGTACATGTAGCATGCTGATATTGCCAGACGTGCCTGTGAGTAATCCACAGTTACACGTGGGGGACTGCAAACACTGCTACCTGTAGGCACATGCAAGTACACCATAGGAGGGAACCAGGGTATCACAACCAACATGGTGCTACAGATGTAACCAAGACACATACTGTGAACACATCACAATGCATGCTGCACCTGAACTACATGGTATGACCGATGCATGTCGACAGTACACAACCTATGTCACATACACATCTCTCAGTATTCAAACACAACCACTGCAACATACACATCCCTCACTATGCATACACAGGTAATATTACATACACCTCTCACTATTCTGTTCACCCTGTGCATCAGAATATTTGAGCATCACCCTGCACCGATGGTGTGGATGACAGGGATGCAGCACAGGCTTCATCATATGCACAGGGTGATATGTTTGCCAGGGGCATAGGCTGCACCAGTGGATGACATCATGTGTGTGTGTAAGGGCCGGTGATTTGATTGGACATGTCTGTTCAGAATGCATGTGGATGTTGTGGAGCCCTACAGTTGTGTTTGCTGTGTGCGTGTATGTGTGTACACAGTTCTGCCATTTGTGAGGCCTACACAGGGTATAATTGACAGCCCCAGATTGTACAGACCAGGTTGTACAGCTCACTGTGTCCGTCCATGGCCATGTGACCTGTGCCTGCCTGGGGTTGCACGGGCACTACCAGGTGGATGTACAGAGTGGCTACTGTCCGATGACACATGTCTGCTGGAACTGTGTCCCCGCTGAGAATGTCCAGGGCCACGTCCATGTGGCCTGCTGTGTCCTGGTGTGGACAGCGCAGCACCAGCTGCACTGCTACTGCTACCGGCACTATGGGAGCGGGCATGTGAGGTGGCACGCTCAGGTCGACCTACACTAGGTGGTATTGCTGGCCTATGTCCACATGGCCTACGCCTCACTCCTACCAGATGTTCCAGCACAGACAGCTCACGCTCGCGGATTGCCATGCCTTGGTCAAGGATTCTGACCATGTCACCCAATCGCCTATCCAGAACATCAGCAATCTGCTGTTGAGCATTTGCCAATGCCTGGATGTTGTCATTTAGGGTATGGATAGCAGCCCTCTGCAGCCTCTGCCCTTCTCTGTTCTGCCGTTCAGCACGTGCATATGCCACCATTACAGTCTGGAACATGCGTCTGGTGATACCAGCTGCTGCGCTCTGTCCTGCAGGTGCAAAAATAAAATAAAATAAAATAAATAAATGTCTGCCAGAGGTCCTCCTACGAGCAGCACTGGCCACATGCCTGTGTGGCACATCTGCAGTCATTACACTGACACCATGGTGTGTAGACACACCTTCTGTAGCCACCACACATTCCTGTTCCACGCTAACAGACGCTGACTGTCCTTCCTCTATGGCCACTGGTGATGCAGTATGTGTTGGCAGCAGAACTGTGTGTGGGGAAGAGGGGGACATAGCTGGGATGGTAACCATTGGCAAAGATTCAGCCCCTGACAACCCTGCCTGTACCTCATGCATATGTTCATCACCACTAGTATCTTTGGGGACACTAACATCAGATGGACCGCAGGAGGGTAACGCACCTACATCACCTGTGAATACAAAGAAATACTGTAAAGTACAATAGACACAGACACACACACAGACACAGACACAGACACACACACAGACACACACAGACACAGACACACACAGACACAGACACACACAAACACAGACACACACAGACACAGACACACACAGACACACACAGACACAGACACACACACAAACACAGACACACACACAGACACAGACACACACACACAGACACACACACACACACACTCAGACACACACACACATACACAGACACACCATGCATGTGATTTGTCAGATGGCATGCAGCATGCCTGTGATACAGCAGAGGGCATGCAGCTCAGATATTAATAGTGTTAGTAAGCATACCTCCCTGGGGTGCACACTACAGCAAGCAGGTGTCATATCAGTAGCCATGCAGTTCACACAATCATGGTAGTATGCATGCATCCCCGTGATACACCATGTGGCCCAGAACAGGATAACAGTACACATGGCTGACGTGACCTTGACATGTAATCTGCTGACATGTGCATTAACATGCATACATGTCTGACACAATGGTGCCCTGACACATGTACAGCATCATAATGGGCTTCACATTGCAGTGTTGTCTGTATGCCCTACAGATAGAATGCATGTTTAGCAAATGTGCATGAGCATGGGAGGGTAGTGTGAGCCGTCTACATTGCTATACAGTGTGAAGTACAGACACTGTGCCATTGCATGGCATCATGAGGCATCTATATTGCTGTAGATTGCATAATATGTACACATTGCATAGCCATAACTGCATGCTATGACACAGTCGTGATGTTCAACAGATCGTATATGGTAGACTTCAGTGACACTTCCAGTAGCTGTGCACAGGCTTTTAGGATGTCCAGTGTACCACATCAACTGTATAATCGGTCAACTAAGGCTATAATTGGACCATGTGTGGGCAATGTGCAGCAGGGTGTATACACATCCCATGTACTGTGTGGCTACATGTCTCTGGCCATCCCCTATGGCCATGTGTGCACATGTGTTGGCCAAATGTGTGTGATGGCCATCTATCTCACATGTCTGTGTTGTCCCATATGACATACACCCATAGATGTCAGATATGTCACAATCCACAGGGCTATGCAGACAACGGGTTGTATGTTTGGTATGTGGGGTATAGGTCATGCGATAGTGTGACAATATTGCAGACAGAACACTACGTGTCTGGGACATGTCAGGTGGCACATCACAATGTGTGCACCCAATGCAGGGGCATATGACACAATGGTGACACCTGTGGGCTGCCCATATCACAGCTCACTGTATGGTACTGTGTGCGTACCACACATGTTGTTCCAATGCATACTACATATGCCTCCATTGTAGAACACCTCCACCGTTGTATGCACAGCTGACCACACATGTCGCAATGACAAATACTGTGGTTTCAAGTCGTGTATCATTTTGTTTGTATATATTGCACATGGGTGGCCTGTGTGAATGATGGGTGATGTGACCTGTATATCATGACTGGAACAAACATCAAGTGTGCAAGTGTTAACTGGCCACATGGCAAATAGATCTACACTGTAACATGCCTGATACTGATGACAGTCTCACCTGCAACGGACTCATGTCTGTGCGGCACGCCAGAGGTACCTGTATAGGGGTGACACAGCAGTATGAACATTATCCATGACTGTATGACAGCCACAGGTTGCACTGTGCATGTTAACACATTCACCTGTGTAATAGCATATAGTATGCACATGTGTGCATACACAGAGTAGCATACTGTAGTACGCAGCATGTGTGTCCACATACCTTGCATATGTTGTTACTTTACATAATGTACAGTGACACATGCAACTAAATGGGATATAATAGCCATATGTGCAGTACTGACTTACTGGGCAACTCCAGGCTCATTGGTTGGGAGACACCCACCTCCACGATGGCAGCTAGTGTTTGTGGATGCTGTTCCCTGGGTGTCCCCAGACTGGCCAGTAGCTCCTCGGTGTGTGTGAGTTGGGGCTGGGTTGGTGGCCCACCACCTGTTCCACCTTGTTCCCTGGTGATTGCAGTGGCACGCTGTTTTGCATGTCATATCAAGTCATGCAGTGTCTGCGCACCTGCTGGTAGGTGCAGTTATGGCCACCCACATCGTTCACCCTCCTGCATAGATCCTGCCACAGGTCATCCCACTGCTGGGCATGCTGTAGCACATGGCTGAACAACAAGTCATAGTTCTCATGGAGCTGTGGGATGAGGACATCATCCTCCTGGCGGCTGTATGCTGGAAGGCTTGTACGGGGCATTATCTGTAAGACATAATGATGGTGACAGGTCACAATTTCAGAGATGTACAGAGATACTGCTGCACATACATTTCTATGACATCTACTACATCTGCACAGTTATCTTTGCAAAGCATCATGACACTGACATGACTGACGTGTTTGTGTCACACACGTCACACCCATTATGCATTGGATATCATCACCATATATGTGTGTCACCTCATTACAGTGTTCATACTCCATGTGAATGCTGTCTTGCTGTGGGCATGTCTATTTGCCTGCACTTGTGTTCTTACCTATCTGCACATGCCTGGATGTGTCCACGGTAATGCTGTTGACCTGGATGCGGTGTATATGTCACATATCAACACAGACACAGCCGTAATGGACTTGAGCAGTGACAATGCACACATATGCATGGACACCTGTACATGCATGTGTTTTGCCATATACATCTACACAGCACTGTACAACTGTTCAACATCCTGCCACGGATTGCCTGTATTGCACATGTGATAGACATGGGACAATGGCTAGTCAGACGACATTCGCAGGGATGGTTATCAACCATAGCATGTGCGGGCACGGTTTCCAAGCTGTAACAGACAGCCATTATGCCACCGCAAGGTGCATCAGTGCCACATTACTGATCCAGTCAGTTGATAGTACATCTAACATGTGGCCATCACACCATGTATGACTGGGATGACATGTGCAGCTTTGCTGGATAGGGTTGCATGGTATGGCGGGAGTATGTCACATATATGGCACAGGGATCTGTCCAGCCTGTGGCGATCCTAGTATTAGGACGGTGGCTGTCCATGACATATGTCTTACAGATCAGGATATGGACATGTAGCATGTCCATCATCATGGTGTAGCAAATGTCTTTCTGCAAGGTAGACAGCATGCTGCATAGTGGAGGTGAGGATTGTGAAGGCTGGTATCGCACATCCACGCATGGCCATTACCCCTTAAAGGTGGTATGTGATCCAATATTGGTCACCACAGTGCTGTATATGCCTGTCCAGTGATCTCCGTGCTCATGGATGGCATCCTGACATGACATGGGCACCTCATATGACTACCTAAGGGGCCTGGAGACGTCACCAAGTTGGGGGGGGGTGCAGTGCACAGCACCATCCCTTACACAGTGTCCATAATGTTGACCACAGCCTAGGTAGTAGTTAATGGGTACAGGGATGTTCACCTAGCAGTGACAATGCTGGTATCATCCATCAGACTGTGCACATATGTCATACACATCACCCACACAGCCCATTCTGTATGTTGTTCACAACACTGATGCAGCTATACTGATAGGTCATGGCCATTCACAGCCTTACATACACAGATGCCTAACATTTCTCTGTGTGGTATGGGCTACAATGAGGGTGGGGTACAACACATTAACCCTGTTCTACTGTAGCTGGCACTGGTGTGATGTGCACATGTCACTCTTGCATCTTTTGTAGTTGTGAGTCTGTCAACAGGCCACTGGTGGAACACTCCTGTGACATACAAAGGTATTTGTAATCAAACATCCATGATGTCTTGTACATCTGTACTGCTAACATCTACAGTGATAATGGTTCATGGACATGCACACCATACTCAGCAGGGTTATAGTGCGGTGCCACCCATAATGACTGTCATCACCACTTGTGGGTTGATATTATCCAACACCCTATCTGTATTGTATGGTCATGCTAGGCACTTGTTCAGAACTTGTGAGCATGTCATGAGCTACTGATTAATATAGCACCCATTCCACACCATTTCCCACAGGTACACTGGCTGTCCTACACTTCCCAGCTTGCTTATGGTACAACAGCTGTTGTACACATGTAACACACATATCCTGTGAGACATGGTTATATATACAGGCATGTCCAACTGTCACGTACCAGTGCTACTGCCTGTCTATATGATGGATATGTCATACATGTGGCAATACAGCAATTGTCTCATGTACACATTCAATGCTCACCTCCCAACATACGACACTACAGCCTGTGGGGGATGCACTTCTGCAGCCATGCTGGGGGCATAGCTCTTAAGTGTACCTCATTACGAGGAACGTACCTCATTTGGGGTCTTAAAAAGTGCATGTTCCTCAAGGTTCCACATTGAAAGGGTCTGTCACACATTCATTGGTGCAAATTGTTTAACTGCTAGCCATGGCTAAATAGATGGGAATCATATTAATTCATTAGAATATCTTTTTTATACATAAAACCAGCCTATTTTAGCCATCATATGCCCTTCCTAGTTGAAGCTGTTAGTGAGCCAGTTGTAAGTGTTCCACATTTTTCCCATTTGTCACACATTATGAGGGCTAATGTTCCTCATTTTGGGGACAGGAGGTTGACAGCTATGGCTGGGGGTAATGCTGTCACCAACCCTGACTGCATCTGACAGTCATGTGGGGGTGTGTAACATTCGCAACACACCCCACCCATCACATAGTCTCACATGATCTCTACCACAGGCCACACCTACGAGGACAACTTGTGCAGTACGTCTCCATACCCTGTGTAGGCACCAGAGGTAGCCCCATCATGGAAAACAATATCACCAACTTATAGCCCACAGACTCATGTGTGCCCATCACATACAGCCAATAGGGAGTTATAACATTCACAACACACCAGTCATAGGTGACTCTGTAGGGATTCACACTGCAGTTCCACACAGCAGGCTACACAAGGCGATTACATCTTGCTGTCGGGTAACTGGTTCTGCAACATAACCTATGCACCCATGCCACACCTCACCAGGAACGATGTGACTGTCATTCTCCATGTTAGTGTGACTGCCCTGAGATGCCAATTCACAGACTACGTGTGCAGGGACATGCAATAGCTCACCAGTCTTATAGCCCTGAGGGTGTGGGCCAAGCCCTGGGGAGCATTATGCATTCGTCCAGACACGATACCACTGTACAATGACCGACTGTGTCACTTCAACAGTTGCCTATGCTCCTATTGTCATTCCACAGGCATCTGGTATCTGTCCGCTTTGACTGACCTGGTCAAACACAATGCTGTGGCACAGATGACTTGCACCTGTTAGCCCTGGGAGTACAGCTCACATGTAAGGATCTTGCTGCTTCTATACTGCCTGTCTTGCACAGTTTCCAATAACAGTCACCGGCAGAACGGGAACTGGCAAGCACGACATGGGGTCATGTGACACAATGCTTGCATCTTCCTCTGTGACGCACGCAGGCAAGGCACACCTTATAATGCACCACTCCAACATCTCTGCAGTGACTGGGACCTGCCTCTAGGCTCTGTAGAGCACACCTGCAATGACAGGTTATAGACAGACCATACCTTTCAGGCACATACCTGGACCGGCACACCCACAACTGAGGGGTTCCCATATCCCACTATGTTGTGCACACATCCTGGCTAGTTACTTAGCACAATGCATCGGAGGTGCCCCACGTGCAACTAACTGTGTCCGGGACCGCTATACACATTGTAACAAGCTACAGAGTCAACATCATACCCCACAGTTAATATACCTCATTTGTTGATATATTGGACAGTGGGGCTCAGACAGCTACTAATGATGTGTGACTGACACTACCCCACACTTAACTGGGTTAGCCACTCATGTACCGACACATCCATGAGTCATAACCTCCGCTCTGCTGGATCAACCCATACACACCACCTCCAAGACCTACATTAACCTTGACATGAACACTACCACCATGTGACTGGTGTTACACACCTGGTGTTATCCCCTCATTGGTGGATTCCGAACATATGCTAATCAACCTTGTTAGCCACATCCCGGCACCACACCCACCACAGCATACACAGTACATGAGTACTACAACACCTACTACAGATGTCTTCTGACAGCGGTTGTTAACGTCATGACACCCGTGCAGATGGACGATGCACATACAAATGCTGAAACATACCCCAGTGCACTTCATTAGCATGTACACAACTGCATGGATCATGCTATTCCACATAGAGTCATGATGGTACACACAAGATAACAGACACCACTCTTGTGGTCATGTTCCATGGACATATGATGTACAACAACAGGTGTAGGCTGTTGCACAGTGGTGTACATTCCCATGGGTGGGGTAGCTCACTGGTCAGCCTTGGTAGGGCCACAGGATCCCTCATCACATACTCCAAGACTAGCTACGTAAACATGACTGTGACACATTCCGGGGTGTACCACCAGGTATTATGGTGGTATGTCAGTAGTCGATGGCAACACCCACATCTGCTCTCACATACAACAGTCACTCAGGAACATTACAGACCCAGATGATGTTGGCAACATGCTGGAGGATGGATTCAATGCTAACATTACACCCTCTCACTCACTACAGGGCCACAATCCATACAGGAACATTGTGGTGTCCCTGTGGTCACACCTACACAGTACTAACTTGCACTCTATATGTTCTGGGACACTGGCCCCATGTCACCTTCCAACGTCCCAGGCTGTGATGTCCACAAACCTCTGAATGACATGTCTCCCCACTAGGCCACCATATTCAGTAATAGCCTTGTTTCAGACATTGTAGCCCCTGAATGGCACACAGCAGCATTTATCACACTACACACAGGTGGCACCACAATGAACAAGTGTGACTATAGTCCTACACACCTGACTGGACTGTTCTGCATGGCTATGGGGCACATCATCAAGGACGTCATTCACAGAGACATTGTTGGGCTCCCGTCCTTTGATGCCACCCGGGTTGGGCTTGTTAGGGCCAGAGCATGGCCCCTACACCTGGTGGACTCCTTTCATACAGTTACCAGGGCAGTTGCTGATGGTACGGGAGTCCACACATCCTACATTGTCCTCTCATTGCCTTTCAGTACCATTCTCCATTCTGGTATTGACAACATACACATCCACCTGCACATTGTACCCTATGTCTCAGGATGTTATGCAATGTGGCTCATGGACAGGACACACATAGTGAGGCCAACATACCATAGTACCTACTACATGTCAGTTACATTTGGCATACCACAGTCCTCAGTCATAGGGCCCCTCATGTTCAGTATATGCTTCCCTGCAGTACAGGCTAGCACAAGGGACTTTCCCTGCCTAGCTTTACAAACCCCTGCATACAAAGCGCCATGATTGCTCCACCAGCTGATACTGACTCCATCCATACGGGTGTCGCTGTGACAGATACATGATATGACTATCATGGCGTCAAGCTGCATGACACAAGGTGCATGAACATCACCTTTGCATTACACCATTCACCCACTGATTATCACATGGGTGGTAGTCCCCTACATACATATCACATTATACATGTTTGCAGTACACACATATGTCACACCCACTCCTGTGGTTACCATATTGCCACTGTGGTGTGGATATCCTTCTACGTGGCCACACTTATCTGTACTGGGTGTGTAGCTGGTACATAGGCACCCATTGTACCTCTGAACCCAAGACTTCTACACACATTCAAGGGTACACCACCCCATTTAGGGTGTACCTTACACAACAGCTACAGCTTTACATACCACAACATTAACATGCCATGACGTTTACTGAGCTCCGACAGTTTAAGTATGCGGCTGCACTACAGACACCACATCTGTACACATTTGCATACTACATACTCAGGGGTGACCTCTGCTGATCAGACAGGGCCCATGTCCACAACATTATTAATGGATATAATCCCCATACACGACATAAGCAAAAGCCACTGTGAGCAACATGCTCATGGATATGTGCACATACGCCACAATGAGTGGGATGTGCTTGAAGGTTACATTACCAAACGAGACACTCACCATGCTTTGGAACATAAGTCCTATGTACATCATGCAGGGACACTCAGTAGCACTGTTCATGTGATACCTCCCTTGGTGGTTGGGAGACACATGTAGGCCTGGGATCACTGCAGTGGCCGTACTGTGCAGAGGTGCAGGTGACACATGGCTCTGCTGTTCACAGGACACTACCCTAGAGAGGTGCCACTGGTGTGAACGCTGTAGTTGTGCTTACACATGGACTTGCCAGACTGCATAGTACCCCACTATGCACCTGTGAAGCTATTACATGTCCTTTGTGCATGGTTACTTGGTAGCCCTTCCATTTAGATTAGCTATCATGCTATTACAATGTCCCATGCCTACAAGCCATATGTATCCTGTTATTGTACATGCCAATAGATGATACCTTTGGTATGCATGATATGCCTGTTATGCTGTGTAGAATATCTGTCATATCTACCTACAATACTATACATTACACATATTTCACATAGTATCCCATAATGCAAAGCATACTTGCACAGCGGGACCACCTTAGATATGTCATTGACGTTATATGCCCATACACATGCATGCTGTGACAGTATATCAACATATACTATTCCCTGCTATGGCACATACTTGTTGGACATACCCTACCACTGACGGCGGGTTGTATGAAATTGTTCTGTTTAATGCCCTCATGTAGTATCCCTTGTGGTGTCTGTGATGTGTACCTTGTGTCCCACTGCTGACACACAGTTTCTACAAGCGTTAGTATGCTCAGCAAGGCATCACTACATAAATACCTTTTCCCACTTTATGCATTGCGGACACGTTTAATTAATGCAAACCAGGCTATACATACAGTAAAACTAATTAATACAAATCATGCTATACATAACCTTACATATCGGGTGTTCTACATACCTTGTTATCATTACGGCGTTTCGTCTCTATCTCTCTCACAGTGTTTCAACTGGAATTCGGTATGAGCATACGGTTTGAATGTCTGGCAAGTCATCCTTATATACGTCAATACCTGTAACATGTGGATTCATCCCGCCAATTGGTGTTCCTGAGTGACTAATTACTTGCATATCAGCTGTGCAGCTACTCCATTTGCCAATTACACGGCAACAGTGGGGTATAATTGAATTCTCCACTTGGGCGTTTCCTATTTGCCCTACCTTCGGGGAGATGGTCTGTATTGTGTTTTGTTATGTGTAATTGCAACTGCTATGCATGGAGACAAGTATACCTTGGATTCATGTCCCCCGTGGATTGTGTGTGACAGCTAGAGTATTTGGTTCAACATGTGGGTGTACCTGTCATCCCAATGTCTGATAATGGACTATTGCAAACAAAACCTGTAACATGGCTGTTTGTTCCATTATACAACGCCTGCAATTTTGCATGACGCCTTAATTGTGTCTCTCACACGGTATGTTGAGGGTTCTGCAGATGTAATTGACTGACTGGATGTTTGTGCTGCTATTACAGTCTGTATTGCTTTAGTTTCTAGTGTGGGGGATGTCGGTGGGTGTACGTAGCATATACAGGTTTGTGGGGCTTGCATTTCTACATATTCCATATATATGTGTGTGGGCTCCATCCCTAATTAGAGAGCTAACAGTTAGTAGACTTATGTTACGGGATTGTACATTGGGCCATTGTTAATTGGTTTCTATAACGTCTGCAGGTGAGCTTGCTACTTGTATACCTCTGGAATTGCAGCGATATATCAAGGGATATGTGTAAGTGACAGCTATCCCTTGTATTTCTGTCCCAGATATTTGCAGTCATTGTGGTTGTGTTGGTAAAAGAACCTGTTTGCCATGGGTTGCCACCTTTTCATATGGTCATTGTTGGACACTTGCGGGACACACAGCGGTGTTTACAGGCCAACACATAGCCACGGTCAGTACACAGGTTAGCACATACTTTTATCCTCAATACATACCTATTGTTGTGGGACTTTGGCTACTTATCATATTGCATGTAACATTTACGTTTCTTACATACAGGCATAACTATTAAATACGACTATTACATTATATATGGGACATATTAATGTCCTAAAATCTCGGACATTTGCCCTTTGTACTGTTTTATGTCAGGACACATCTGCCCAGGGTGGGGCTGTCCTTCCTACTTTGGGACAGGTGGTAACCGTATGCCTACGGCTAGCTATACCCACACCTACCGTACTGATCTACCTCTGACTTGGCATTAACAGACACATGTTGCGGACACACACACACATTACAGTCACACGGAGATGCACACGGCACCCTCAATGCACACATACACTGACTACGGCACTCAGAAACACAGTTGAACACAGTACCTATGTGGACCACAACACCGGTAGCAGTGACTAAATGTCCCTTCATATCATCATACTATTACTCGCGGCTGTACTGTTCCAGTACTGTGTTCTATCAGTCTTTCAGCCTCGTGGTTACGCATGTCGGTATGTTACACATTCCATAGTTGGCAGTATTTATTTGTACCTCCAAGGTGTTATGAATGTCATTGAACTATCATATTTGCAGATATCGCTGAATCCATCTATATCAACATATATCACTCTATTGCCCTTTCTATCTGTATTATATATATGCATATGTGTACATATATATATCTATATACATATATATATATATATATATATATATATATATATATATATATATATATATATATATATATATGTATATCTGGCGGGGAACATGACAGGCACACAGCACCACCATATGCTGTAAGGCTCATGTACTGTTCAGGTGTTGACATTCCGTGTTCCACTAGCTGTTGTGTGTACAATGTTTGAGGGCTGCCTATGTAGGAGTCACACATTGGGCCACCTATACATTACAATTTACAGGTGGTCATGTTTGTGTGCCATCCATTTTACTGTGTGTGCAGGTGGAGAGGTGTCAGTCCATAGGGGCCTACACTGTCAGAGTATGTGCTATACGTTCCCTCTTTGCCAAGGCATAGGCATATTGGGCATGCCTCCGTCTGCCTACTGGGGATGGCACAGAGTGTTCATGGTCTGTATCCCTCTGTGCCTGTAATGGCCTTGGCAATTGCGGTGGGCTATGAGGGCCTTCACCATTTTGTCCCTGCTGCAGCTGCTTCCGCAGGATCATATTATGTAGCATGGCACATACTATGATGATGTGGGCACACGTGCCTGGAGAGTACTGCACGACTCCATCAGATGTATCCAAGCACCGGAACCATGATTTCAGCATCCCAAACACACACTCTATGATGATTCTGGTTTGTGCGTGTGCCTCATTATGGCGTTCTTGCATGCGTGTGTGTGCATTTCTGATGGGAGTCATCATCCACGGCTCCAGTGCATAGCCAGCATCCCCCACAAGATGGCCATGTGGGATGTCCCCCCTGACAAATACCTGATACAGCTGTGAGGCATGCCAGATATGGGAGTCATGGTAGCTTCCAGGGCTGCCAGGACACACATCCATGATAATGCCCTGGGCATTGCACATGACCTGGCAGTTGATGGAGTGGAATCCCTTGCGGTTTATGTAGCACCTACCATGCTCACCGAGTGGTGACTTGATTTGTATGTGCATGCAGTCTATCGCACCCAGTACCCCTGGGTAGTGTGCCACACGGTGGAAGTGGCGCATATTGCTGGCCAACTCCTCCTGAGTTCGAGGGAAGTATATTTGCTCATTGGCATGTGGTAACATGGCATCCAGGAACTGGTATAGTACCCTGGATGCTGATGCCTGTGAGATCCCCATTATATCTCCAGTTGGCCTTTGAAAGGTACCTGTGGCCAGTATTTGCAGGCTTACACATACCTTCGTGTCCACTGGGATGGGTTCCCCTCTGTTGTTTTTGGTTCTCAGGCGTGGCCGGCACAGCTCCACTATTTGCTGTAAGATGTCCCTGTCCACCCTGTAACGCTCTACTATCTCCAGGTCATGTAGCCCCTGGTAGGTTACCCTTGGTCTGAACACTCTCCTTCTCCTCCGAGGACTGCGGTGGTTGTCGGCATCATCCTCCACAACACCGTCAGTCTCTAACACATGCTGATGAATCACAGCTATGACAGCTCCCAACATGTACATTTTAAAAGTTCCCCGTGTGTTTGCACCTATGGTGCAGTGTTTGGGAAAATACAGGTGTGTGTAGGGTGCTTTCACACTTATACTATTGTGCTGTGAACACCGATAATGTCATAGGGTGTGTATGTACGATCGTAGCTACAGGGTATCTTATGTGTTTTACTGCCAGAACTATTATTGTGGTGCCTTTGGTGTTGAATTACATTTGGCTGCCATGGATTACCTCTTGACCTTCCCTTTACATTTCTGCACGTTGCACCTACCATTTTCTGGCATGCATCCAGCAGCCTACTTTCATTTGTACTTTCCTGGACCTGGCGTAGCTTGCGTTATGTGTTCTACTGCCAGTCTGCTGTTGGTTTGCTTTGCTCTGCTGTGTCAGGTCTCCTATCTTTGCAATCCAATACCTCCCCTCCTTTCTTTGCATTCCAATGCCTCCCCTATCCTGTTTCGCAGGTTTCTGCAAGCAGACTTGTCAGCTGCCGTCGATTGGCCATCGTGAGTTGATTGGTGTTGATTGCTCATTAGTACTCCAATTACCCTACTTCAGCATTTCCTTCTTTTCTTCCCCTGACCTTCTTGTTTGTGCTATTGTTCGCGGTGCATGCATCCGATTACTGGGTTTCAGGCACATTTTCATCCCTGTACACATGCGCTTTTGGGCACCATGTGTGCTCTCAGCTAAACGATTCTATACCTTCCACCCCACCCTTGTCCTGCAGCTTTGCTTAGCAACGGACAGGCCAGATTTGCATTGCTCCAATGTGCTTACTGCTACAGTGGCACACCCCTCTGCTGATGTCATGTATCTCCTCTGAGCCACTCCTCGGTGTTATACCGCTGCGCCGTATGGTACAACCTTCATCCGGCGGGACATTTGCGATTCAGTATTATCTGCCTCATTTGCATGGCAGTGACTACTAATTCATAGTTACCGCGCCGGACACTATCGCAGGCCCTTAGCAACCCTTGCACCTTGGTTGTGGTGTTCCATGCCTACCATTGTGTATTATGCTGTAAACCTGATTTCTATTACGTTGCGATTTTATGACATTTTTATATTATTTCTTTATGTTACAGCTTCCGCACACATGCCCTGCGGTTGTGCTGTGCGTTACTGTGGACATGACAGTAAATGTTGTTTTTTACGTGTTGTGCATCTTTTCTTATGCCATTGGCTGTGTATTTCGCCATTGGCATATGTTAACTTTGTGATACATGGGTCTGGCCCGCTTCCATAGCTCCGATGTTCTGTTTGGGAAAATGTAAACCGTGTTTTTTGGTTTACATTTCCGTGGGCTTACGCTACGCCTTCACCACTTCATGAATTACTATATGCCTTCATTTGCATGGTGCGACACTGCGCATGGGGTGATTAGCATACCTAAGCCGGGGGCTGCACAGTTCTGGCGTATGCCGGTAGTGCACGTGGAATTGGATCGTACCTGAATTGCTCGACGGCCATATTTGGCATTATACTGCCTACGCTATGCCTGCGCCTGGCGCAAGCTTCATGAATCCTGGGGATCAGTTTTTCTCATATAAATAATGTTGTTTTTAATACATGTAACCATTCTACTTGTAATTCTGATGGTGTGATTTATGCACTTAGATGCCCATGTAATAAATTTTATATTGGGGAAACTAAAAGGGCATTTAAGTTTAGATTAATGGAACATGTTAGGGATATTATTAACAAGAAAGAGGAAAGTTCTGTGGCTATGCATTTTAAAAAATTTCATGATAGTAAAAATGAGGGGCTTCAGGGTACAGTTTTGGAATTGTCTTGTTTTGATACTCAAAATATTAAATATTATTTGTTATCTAAGGAAGCCACCTACATTTTAAAATTTGATACTTTGTTCCCTCATGGATTAAATGAAGAATTTAACTGGAGGGTGTTAATTTAATTGCTTTTATTTCTTTGGTTGTAATTAATTGTTTAATTACTTTTTTGATTAATATATATAGACTGTGTGTTTTATAAGTTCTTTACTCCATGAAGGTTTAGGCCGAGATGTCAGAGGAATAAAGTGTGTTTTATTTCATTTGTGGATTACTTTGTTGTTGTTTTTCCTTTTGCTGCTTGTTGCTACATATGACTCTGTCATTGACCATGTTGGTGTGAATGACTTGAGTCGTACCTCCCTGGACTACATGAAAAGAGACATGGAGGAGCTCTCTGATCACATAGCCCAGGCCGGTATGACCCTGACCCTGAGTAGCATCCTGCCCTCACCAAGAATGATACCACGGTATAGAGAAAAAATTATCAATTTCAACAATTGGCTAAACTTCTGGTGTCATTCAAAGGGGATCCAGTGTCTGTCAGCCTGGGATGACATGCTCGACAAGCCACGCTGCTTCCCTAGAGATGGCGTGCACCTGTCACCCTTAGGCTTTCGAATACTGGCCTAGGCTCTTGCCACCCCCATAGTGCCTTTTTTAAGCAAGGCACAAAAGACAAACCCACCACCGTAAATAACACAAGTAACAAAAAACTGAGGGTAATGCTACTCAATGCCAGAAGTCTAAACCTCAAAATGCACGCACTCGAGGCACTCCTCAGTATGGAGAAAATCGATATATGTGCAGTAACAAAAACCTGGTTTAAGGCTTCAGAGAGCACCCCAGCACTACCAGGCTACAACTCATACCATACATTTCGGCCACAAAACCCGGACTGAAATACAAAAGATGGGGGAGTATCCATATTCATCAAGGATACCCACACCTCCAGATTAGTGGCACAGCATGATGTTTCAGTGATCATCCATGTGCAACTAACAAAAGGCAAAACTGCTATTCAAATTATAGCTTGCTACAGATCACGCACCATGTCCCAGGACCCCCACTCTGCATTCCTGGAAACACTGGGAAACATAAAGGTTCTACCAAACACCCTGATATTGGGTGATTTCAATTACCCAGTCATTAACTGGGAGAACTACTCAAATACAAACTCCCTTGCTCAACATCTCCTAGAATTTATAAACTCAAACGCCCTGGATCAACTGGTCAACACCCCCACCAGAGGTGACAACAGATTGGACCTGGTCATCACCAATGGGCGACTGGTGTTCATCACTAGAGGTCAACCCCTAGCTGGTTAGATCTGACCATAAACTAATCACTCTGGATATCCACATTCCACCACCATCCCCGGTCAAAGAAACCACCGTGAAAAAAATTTCAAAAGCAAACTTCACGTTACTTAAGACGGAGGTGGGAAGTTTCAAAGCCCCTATGCTAAAGGATAACACTGTCCAAGCTGCAAAATCCTTTACTAATGCACTCTACGGGCACCTACAAGAATGCATGGACCATGCTATCCCAAACAAAACCAAGACTCACTCCTCCAAGAAAAGGAAACCAGTCTGGTGGACCCCTGCCATAAACAAGCTATACAATAGAAGGAGTAAACTAGTACAGAAAAGAGTAAAATCCCAAGAAGGGAAGACATCCCTGATCAGTATCAGCAAGAAACTATGTTCCCTCATAAAATCATCCAAAGCTAGCTTTGAAAGAAAAATTGCCATGGACTCCAAAGATAACCACAAGGCATTCTTTAGCTATGTCAAGAATCTAAGTGGCAATTCTCAGATCTGCTCAGAGTTAGTGCAGAATGGCACAAAATACACTGAACCGACTGATATAGCCAACATCCTGGCAGACAGGTTCAGTGCAAACTTCACCCCCCTCTCACCTCCAAAAGGGACCATAACTATACCAGAAGAAAGTAGTGCACCTGAAATCACAGACACTCAGGTTAAAACAGCCCTCTCCAAAGCCAAAATCACAGCATCAATGGGACCGGACAGTGTCCCAGACTATGTCCTACATGAGCTCAAAGATGAACTAATCCTTCACCTAAACACACTGTTTAAACTCAGCCTCTCCACAGGCTACATGCCCACAGAGTGGCGCACAGCAACAGTTATTCCACTCCAGAAAGGTGGAGCCACAATGGACCCCAGGAACTATCACCCTATAAGCCTGACTAGCTTGGTCTGCAAAGCTATGGAGTGCATCATCATGGAACTCATTAACAGAGACATTGGAAACCTCCAAACACTGGATCCTACCCAGTTCAGCTTTGTTAAGGGCAGATCATGCCTCCTAAACCTGGTGGAATTTTTTGACACAGTTACCAAGGCTATAGACGAGGGAAAAGTGGTCCACACAGCCTACCTAGACCTCGTAAAGGCCTTCAACACCATTCCCCACTCAGGTATTATAGACAAGCTCACCAGCCTGAACATAAACCCCTAAGTCATGAAATGGGTTGTCAACTGGTTCATGGACAGAACCCACATGGTAAGAGTTTCAGGCGCTAGGTCTGACTCTAAACCAGTTACAAGTGGCATTCCCCAAGGCTCAGTCCTAGGACCTCTCCTGTCCGGCATATACTTCTCAGAGGTACAGGCAAGCACAGGACGACTATGGCTGACCAAGTTCGCAGACGACTGCAAACTAGGGACTATAATTGATTCTCCGGCTGACACAGACATCCTCCAAAAGGGTCTCACTGAGACAGATACCTGGTGTCAAAACCATGTCCTCAAGCTAAATGCCAAAAAATGCATAGTCATCCCCTTTGGAAAAAACAAAAGTACCCACAAACTACCACATAGGTGGTAGCTCCCTAAATACAGAAGGTGTAATAAGAGATCTGGGGACCCAAGTAGATAGTAACCTCTCCTTTGATAATCAGATTGCCAAAGTGGTTAGAAAATCCTTCTATGTGGCCCACCTAATCACAAAAGGGTTTGCATCCAGATCAAAAGAGGTCATTGGGCCCCTCTACGCATCACTCATGAGACCCATCATAGAGTACAATGCCCCATTTGGGATGTACCTTACAAGATACCTGCAACAACTGGAAAGACCACAGAAGTACCTCACTGAGAGGATCTCTGACCTCAGGCAGATGCCCTATGCAGCTCGACTGAAGAAACTCCAGCTGTACTCGGTTGCATACCGCCTACTCAGAGGTGATCTCTGCCTGACATACAAGGCCATGTCCAACCCAGAATTGATGGACATGCTCCACCTAAAGAAAATATATCCCCTAGAGCCACATGCTCCAGGGATCTAAACCTCACCACAACAATCAATAGGACATGCTGGAGGGACAGATTCCTGTCCCAGAAACTTACCATGCTCTGGAACAAGTTTCCAATCTACATAAGGCGGATCTCCTCGCTAACACTCTCCAAGAGAAACCTTTACGAGTGGATGGTAAACAGAAAGATTACCCCAGGGATCACTTCAATGGCTCTACTGGACAGAGGCACAGGGAACTAATCTAAGGGGGCAGCGAAAGCTGACACATTCTGGCTAGGCTTATAAATGCCTTCGGGCAGATAGCCTAGTACCTACCTATGAACCAGTAGACCAGTGGCATACCAAAAGGATCTGTGCTGCTGCTGTTTGCAATCTGTTTCTCAGAAGTCTTTTCTCACACAATCCATCCATCCATCCTCTTTCTGGATGCTTTAATTTCTTCTTGCATTCTTCCTGTCTCTCTCTCTCCCAAATCTTCTTCACCAGATTGTCTTCTGCTTTCATTATGTGCATGAACTACATTAATCTGTTCTCTTGGATCTTGTCTGCAATTGGCGCTACCTTGGCTTCTGTTCTTATGTCTTTAATTCTTCATCTGTCTCATGGTGTGCACTACCACCCATCTCATGTACTTCATTTCCATCACCTTTAGCTTCCTCAAATGCTCTGCCTTCACTGCCGGGGTTTCTGTACCGTACAGTAGTACTGATCACACCACTGTTTTGTACATCTTACTTTTCATTCAGCTTCTATGCCAGTTGACTGCAGCCCCTCTGATTCTAGCTTTGACCTCCTCAGTCAGGCTTATCTTCTCCTCAGCCACCCCTCCCACATACTTGGAGGCTGTTAACTTGTTCCTGTATTTTCATTCATTCATAACCTTCATCTTTTTTCCCCCATTGGATGCTATGACAATTGTCTTGTCTGCACCCTGCTTCATCCTATGCTCCTTCATTTTTGCATTCTATTTCTTTGTCATCTGTTGAATTTCTAATTCAGCATCTGCTTGCAGTGCCACACTGTCTGCATACAGCAGCTTTGTTGATCTGATTCCTTCATCCTGTTTGCTAATGTAGATCATTACCAGCATGAACAGCAGTGGGCTCAGAGCTGAACCCTGATGCACATCCACTCACACTAGAAATCCCTATGTGAATCTGAGCACTGTTTATTCTTTAGACATTGGGTTCTTGTACACAGCCTGCACTAAGTCAATGCTTCCAAAATTTCAAACCTTTGCAGGACTGCCTAAATTAGCATTCTTGGGACCTTGTCATATGCCTTCTCTAGTCTAGGAATGTCCAGTTGGAATTAATCCTCATCTTTAGCTTCTTCTCAACTATCTGCCTTACTGTAAGCATTGGGACAGTTGTGCTGCACCCTGATCTGAATCCAAACTGTTCATTTTTCATCTTACCTTATACTACTCTGTGAATCCATTTATCAGTCACCCTCTCCAGCACTTTCCCCTAGTGTAACATGAGTTTTGTACCTCTATACTGCCCACTGTTGTGAATGTCTCCTTTATTCTTGCACACTTGCACTAGAATGATAATTCTCCATTCATCTGGGATATGCATTTCTCTCCATAAAAATAAACCTGAAAGCTACTACAACAAAATTGCCAAGTTTGCTACCAATTCATCCTCCTTTACCCATCACTGTAAAGCTCTGCATACACTTAGCTGGCTGGAACTCCCCCTCCACCTCAGTACATAAAATCATACACAAACCATTAGCTTGCCCAGTTCTTACCCCTTTAATCAACATGTATTTTCCAAAAAGAACCCTTAGATTGGAAGACAAACAACTTCTCACCATAAACAAATCAAATAAATCCCCTGGACAAACCCTATACTTGTGCTTAGCAGAAAAAAAAAATGGAACTCCTTACCTCTAACCACCAGAACTATTTTGAACCTACGTATCTTTAAATGCTCCCTAAAAGAATACCTTACAAAATCTTGGGCCTGCTCCTGTGTCAGTCCTGGCTGAACTGACTCACTGTACTTCGCTCATCCCTTCAACCTAAATCACACTTCACAATCTTCTCCTACGCCACTCCTTTTTGTTTTCCCACTACTTTACCTTATTTAATTAATCTCTGCAGACCTTTCCTCTACTTCTTTCCCCCTACTCACCTAAGTTACCTGAAGGCACCCTACCTTGCACACTTCTTATAATCTCTTCTCTCCATCCTTCTTCCTTCTATAACCATAAAATGAACACCTCTCTCATACTAAGACACCGCTTAGTTTCACATCACTGTCGCTAATCATGTAATCTCTGATATCTCTTTAAATATCTTATTAGAATTGCCTCAGGTCTCACTTGCCACATACTAATCTATGTAACAAATAATGTGACTATTGAATTTTTCCTCACATATTCTCTTTGACTCATGTTATCATGTTTCATTGCACTCTGCTATGAAACATATGTTCTATGTTTTTTCACTACATTTTGTCACTCATGTTTTGTAGTGTAACATGGTACTTTCTGATTTAAAATATTTCTTTTTGCTCCTTTGTACTGTAATATGATACTTTGTGATTGAAAATATCTGTACTTGATTTTTGAAATATTGTGATTGTGGAGCTTTTCTCTCCCATGCCTCTGCTGAAAATGGGCACTTTCTTGCCCATCTGACTTTCTCGGTAAACAAATGTCAAATAAACAAATAAATATATAAATAAATAAGTGCAAGGAGGAGCTCTGCTTCACATGGATGGGAAGCCTGTTCCAGAGAAGGGGTAGTCTCCAAGACACATATCTGCCCCTCTAGCATATCTTATCTATGTTACAGATGAGGTTTAGATCCCTAGATTAGATATTTCTGGTATTATCTGATATGTGGATGTGCAACATGTCCACAAGGGCTTCATCAGAAGATGCTTTGAATGCCAGGAGTAGATCACCTCTCAACAGCCTATAAGAGACTGAGTACAAGAGTAAAGCTTTGGGGCAGTCTGCACAGGATATGCTGTCTACACCACATATTCTTTTTGTGAGAAACCTCTGTGGATGTTCTAGTTGTTGCATACACCTGATCTGATACATATAGAAGGACACATTATACTCAATGCTTGGTCCAATGAAGGACAAGCACAACAGAACAATGACATCGTTGGACCTAGATGCATACCCTTACTTATAAGTTGCACAATGGAGAATGATTTCCTTATCGCAGTAGACATACAATGGTCAAAGGTTAAGTCATTGTCTACATGTGTTCCCAAGGGATACATGTAAAACGCCACCAGCCAAACTACTGAACAGCAAAAGACTGACTACAGAACATCAGAAACAGTAAATAGACAAGAATGAATTAAAGTGGGGACTTTTTTTCTTTGCCAACTGTAGTGTTATCTCAGAGTTGTTATAGATACTTAGCAGGGGGTGTGGAGGAATTAGAATGTATGCTGTATTTTCCCTGGATTTTGAGTTTCAAAATTTGTAGTCAATCTTTTGGTGTTTGGTGTTTTGGCCATTCCTCATTTTAAATGTATTCTGCTCCCAAATCCCTGACCACAGAGTCAAGTCTTAAGAGAGTATCATCAATGCAGCAATGTCCAGGAGTGGTCATCTTTCTGAAAAGTACTATTATATATTTTTTTTGCATTGAGTTTTAGACTTTGACTCCTCACTTGTTATTAGTCTGTGTTAGACCATCTTGGATGGTGTTTGTCTAGTTTGCAATCATTTGCGAGCTTGGCCAGCCAGAAGCCTTTGACATTAGCCTTTACTTCAGAGAAGTAGATACCAAAAAGGAGCAACCCACTACCAAGCCCTTGGGGACTTTGATAGTGACTGGCAATTTTGTGGATGATAGTGACTGGCCTTTTTGTAGATGATAGAGCCTGGCCTTTTTGTGGAGTTAGACTGACCGACCATGATTTCTGGAGTCCTATCTGTGAACCAGTTGGATATTCAGTGGATGACATAAGGGTTTATGCCTAATTTCATAAGCTTGTCTATAATGTCTGAGTAGGTTATTGTGTTCATTGATTTGTTCAGGCTGAGACAGGCCGGATCATTTTTCCCTTGTCCATTGTTTTGGTGACTTTCTTGAAGCAGTCTATCAGGCTAGGTAAGCATGGCCTACCCTTGATGAAACCAAACTAGGTTAGATTCAATGTCTGAAGGTTTTCTATTCATTATTTATCATCTCCATGATTATTCTTAATATGGTCTTACATATGAGACTAGTGAAGCGTGTGGGTCAATAGTTTCCCAGGTCTGTGGATGGCCAAACCTTGTGCAGAGGGATAACAGTTGTAGCCCTTCATTCACCTAGCAAGAAGCCTGTTTGGAGGATATTATCAAATAGTACTTCTAGTGTGCATAATAGGTCATGTTTCATACTATTAAGGAGGCATCCTTATTATCAGATCCCACTGATGCAGTGTTTTTGACCTTGGAGAGTGCATTGAGGACCTGTTCCCTAGTGATAGTTGGGGGAGCTATGGTTGGAGGTATTTCTTGAGCAATGCTGGGGAAGAAAGCAGGAAGAAATTTGAGCCAAATTTGTTAACTAATGAGGACTTTACACTTGCAGTGTTCCCCCATGTTAGTGAGGACTAGGTCAAAGACGTTAGTGCTCCTAGGGGGTGTGTGGAGTCCATGGTCCAGGGAATTAATTTTGACAAAGTCCAGGAATCTTTGTGCCTGCAAGCTTGAAGTTATGCATTATTCCCACTTGAATGGACAGTGATTTAAGTTCATTTATGTAAGTGATATGGGTTTCCTGAGTCATAGAGGGGGACCTAGAGCTCACAAAGATATGGTATGGGACTTTCCTTATGGTGAGGCATACATAGTGGAGCTCAAGTGTGTCATAGTGCTTGACCAGCCTTGAGGTGTGCCTGTTTTTGATGTAAATTGAAACACTTCCTCCTTTTGCCCCTTTATGTACAATAAGTAGTCTAAACGTGTGGAAGTCCTTATAGCCCTGCACTGCCAGAGCTCTAAACTATATATCAGTAACTACACAGACATTTACATACTCCAGGGTGAGGAGAGCTTGGAGGGGCAGGAGATTTTGTTTATACTCACTACACTGAACAGTATCACCTTTAAATTATCCTGAGATGGCTTAGCTATGTCAGATGATTTATCAGGCTGGCAAAACCTAAAAAAGGCACTGTGCGGGTAGACAAGGTTTCTCCCAATATTCGAAAGCCTAGAGGGAACAGCTGCAGACCATCTCTACTGAAGCATCATGGTCTGGCAACTATATCCTCCCAGGCTGAGAAATATTGAACCCCTTCGAATAACACAAAAAACTCAGTCAATTATTACATTTTATAATGTTCATTTTCTTCTCTTAGGTTTAGCTTTTAGTCGCAAATAATACAGCTAACAAAATGTTGTTATAAATATGCTGACACTTCACAGCACATAATACATTTTATTGTTCATTTTTCTCATTTGTTCAAAATTCTACACTTTCTCATATATCTCTGGCCCCAGGTTTAACAGTGCTTGCAGACTTTGTCACTGTAAAAATGACTGACAGTGTAAAAAGAAGGAATAGGGGAAAGAAAGAAAGAAACTGCAAGCATTATTGATCGCTGACCTACTTTAAATGGTTTTACTTGCAAAGCTTTTGTACTCTTCTTGGAAAACGTTCACATGACTTGCAGAATGCAAAGAAAGATTAAAAAGACTTGGCATATGAAGACGTTTCAGCCAGCTGAGGTCAGTGAAGTTTATTTCTTGATACTTTCAAGTAAAGTTATTGGGTACTGTCTTAGTTACTTTTTTACTGTTTTATTACATGTGCCAAGATAGTTTACAAAATGTAGGACAATACCAGCTCCTTTGTTGACATCTTGAAGTGTTCTCCTGCCTTGTGTTACAAAGGAAGTCATCAAGAAACGTCTTTTACCTTCGCTTTATTTCTGATGGTGCTTTGCATCTCAGCATCTCATTACTTTTGGTTCTTGTTTCTGCATTTTCTTACTCTGATAAATATCTGCAGGAATAAAATTAGCAGCACATGTAACTTTTATGCAGTACAGGAATCTCTTAGTTTCAAGTATTTAAATTGTTTCAGGTTCCAGAGAAAACTATTGTGAAACCTGAGCAGTTAAGAGAAAGCTAGCTTAATTGCTTTACTTCCTATTTGCAAACACACTGTACAAATAAACAGAGAAAGAAATATATGAAATAAAAAAAACAGGATGTTTCATCAGTTCATTCTCTGGCAAATATTTAGTCTTAGGATATGGAGAGCAACACTTACACAAATGATTTGAATTGTGTTTTATGTATGCTGAACATGATTTTTCTTACTCTTCTTACAATATTTCATAATTTATGAATGTTACTATATATATCCATGAGTATAAATATATTTTTTTCAGTTCCCAGGAACCCGGAGTACATTGCTTGAGGGGGTGGTATAACATAAGTTGTAAGTGGATCTCAAAGAATGTCTGAGGCAGAGGAAAGACAGGAATGGGATAATGATGTGGGAGGGGCAACTCTGTAGGCCTGCACTACTGAGACGGACTGGACAGATTTCAAAGTATATGTAATTAATGTGAGTACATGTAGATAGATAGATAGATAGATAGATTGACAGATAGATAGATAGATAGATAGATAGATAGATAGATAGATAGATAGATAGATAGATAGATAGATAGAAATATATTTCTCTCTCCCTCTCTCTCTATACATATATAGATATATGTGTGTAATATATATATATATATATATATATATATATATATATATATATATATATATATATATATACACACCCAAACAATAAAAACAGTGCACGATGAATCAGGTACCTCGGAGAAATGCAAACAGTTCACACAACCACCTCCAGCACTCAATAATAATAAAAATCCACATAAAATCCACAACCAGAAGTAGCATGTAAGGATTTAATAGCAGACAATATCATCCACAAACCGGTTTCGCCGCATGGCATCAACAGTTATTATTGAGTGTTAAAGGTAGTTGTGTGAACTATATATATATATATATATATATATATATATATATATATATATATATATGGATCTACCTGACAAGGTCGACAAGTCACAACATCGACAACCAGTTTACCGACACGAAAACACTGACAAGCCACTTAACTGACAGTTGAAATAACCGACAGTGAAATATCTGACAAATCTAACTCATAATTGCCGTAACAGTATAGTAGCAACTGAAGTGCACATATTTATTAATTCCGACATATAATACACACAAAACACACTATCTTGTAATGAAATTTCGTTATGTGACTATATAACTAAAACATGTACTACAGTAAAAGATACTTTTGAAATTTCATTATATGACTATATAACTAAAACGTACTACAGTAAGAGATACTTTTAAGCTAGTCACATCTTCGTAGTTCAGTCCAAACATAACTCAAACGTTCACATCTTCGTAGTTCAGTCCAAACACAACTCAGACGTACTGAGATCCACTGTTTACATCTTCAGAAGCCTTGCAATAGCCTGCACAAACTCTACGTTAGAATAATTTTCCATACTTGCGATTACTGTTTCAAACTGTCTCTGCTTAAGTAATGTTTTCCTCTTTTTCGGTGACGAAACATACCCTGTAGACATTTGCACTCTTAGCTCATCTACCCGGTCTTGTTCACAAGCTAATATGTGCATTAGATATCTCAAATCAGTCCCCCTATCACCGAGCAAGCATTTTAACCTTCTATGCCACGCCTCCACTTTGTTTTGCGTACGAGGCAAAGATAGTTCATTCAATGCAAACACATTCCAAAATGAAATTGTGAACAATGGTGGAAATCTAATTGCAGATGTGAATCTAGTGTTAAACTTACGCCTCTTCCCATACATGTACCACTCTGAGAAGTATTGCACAATATCCTTTCCTTCTTTTGGAAATATCGCTCTGAGTTCTTCAAATGTTACCTTTACTTTCTCTTCAGGTAGGAAGGCTAGGGCTACCAATGATTTTACAGCAAGTTGCAGTTCCTGTGAAGTATTATACATAGATGCCAAATCTAGGGATTGCACCTTTCACCACATGTTTTGTCCAAAGTGAAAGAGACAACCTTTAGAACGGACATCAGGAAAGTTTAGTCTGATACTCTTTAAAGTAGCGATTTTGAAATCACATAACAGAAATTTAACTTGCATTTCTAAACCATGTGATGTCAGTAAGAAGAATATACCATGCCATAGATAGTTATATGCTTTTAGTGATTTCTTAGACATTAACGCATAAACCAGAGGTACAGATTTCATATACTTCCCATATTTCACAAGTGCATGTACGCTGTACAATTGCCGTATTGTAACACCTTTACAGAAGAATGTTCCATCCATTAGCCATATAGTAACCTGGCTTAAATCACGTAAATTATCTGCAGTGCTAAATACTATAACTGTTGTGTCAGTTCCCTTGTCTGATAAACATTTACTAAGGAATGCACCATTTTTAAGTTTAAATTTGCTGACATCTATGCTATCAAGTGTTAGAGCAAACTTTTTACTCAATCTACACTTTAGGCGTCTAACGCGGTTCATCTGCTGTACCAGAGCTGCTCTTTGAGAAAGACAATGAATCGTAGCTAAGGAAGTTGACGCTAAAGCATCGTCAACTATGAGAGCTGGTGTGTCTCTACCCATAGTAGCTCAAGCTTTTAGGTCACTGCAAACAACATATCGCTGTAATTCTCCTGGCTCTGCAGCATGGCAATGCGCAACTGATTTGTCAAGTCTATCGCCTTCAGGTAACCAAACGGTCACAGCTCTACCCTTACAGCTCTCAGTAAGTTTGTATTTACAGGACCAATATCTTTTACTGTGCCTTTTACGCTCAAAAAAGGAGAGGTAGTTGTCCACAACTAACATTGATTTCCCCTTTTGAGACTCTACAGTGTGATATATGGCTCCCAGTACTCCCGGGCAACTCACTTCAACACTCTCCATATTCTCTTCAGTGCTAAGCAGATAGCATGCCCATTAACACTACCATTTAAGCTTGTCAGTATGTGTCTATTTGTTAATTATCTGTACGTAGCCATATGACTTTTACATTGTCGGCGTTACGATTTGTCGGTTATTTCAACCGTCGGTTATTTAAACTGTCTGTGTTTTTGTGTCGGTAAACTGGTTGTCGATGTTGTGACTTGTTGACCTTGTCAGGTAGACACATATATGTGGGGGGGTGCAAGGGAGCTTGCCCCCCTGCATATAGTTGAAGGGTAGTATGTTTCTGTATGTACTGGAATATAGTAAGTGTTGGTATCCTGTGAGTTTTCAGGATTTTGAGTTTTCAGTATTTTGAGTTTTCAGGATTTTGAACTTTCAGGATTTTGGTTGAAGGATTTTGGGCTTTTAGGATTCTGTAGCGCTTATATACATATATATATATATATATATATATATATATATATATATATATATATATATATATATACACACCCACACACACACACACACACACACACACACACACACACACACACACACACACACACACACACACACACACACAAACACACACACACACATATACACACACACACACACACACACACACACACACACACACACACACACACACACACACACACACACACACACACACACACACATATATAAAACCTACTTGCAGATTTAAAATGATAAAAATATATCTTCCCTACAGTACAGTACCAGTTATTGTATTAAACACTCTATTCACTATTCACATCATTAATCATTTATAAACACTCTAACCTTAAACCTTAATGACAATCACCATCACAAATTATCCTATAACCCACTTACAATTGATAAAATTAGAAATCAGAAATGCCACAGGGATTAACCATGAGAAAAACAACCATATTAAAAGCACCCCCAAAAACCACCCTGACTTATTTTTTTTGGTTGGGGGGGGGGGGGGGCAGGCAGTATTCTCCAGAAATGATTTGTCAACAAAAATTAAATTCTTCTCTCCAGAGTAAAGGCAACTACCAGAGGACTAATTATAACCAAAATAAAAAACAGACACTAACGACTGTCAGCTACCATCACTTTATTTAAAATAAAAGGAGTTAATTGCTTTCATCCTCAGCATAAAAACTACATCAGAAAAAAGTGATTGGTGGTCGACACTGAGTATCTGTTTTTTTTTTTTTTGTTCGAGGTACGATGTATGTTCTAACAAGCCTTTGTTTTTATCTTCATGAGGAACTTCTATTTTGTTAACTTTAAATATTAAGCCTTAGAACAATGTATTTATTTCTTAAAAAAGTGTACTTTTTTTACTTTTTTCTTAGTCATGAATTTTGTTTGCACCTGAAGTGGATAAAATACTTGGAAAAGAGCTCACACTAGACAACAATGCATATTTAAAGAGACATATTGAAAAAAGGTCCAGGGGGCCACTAAACTCCAGGGATTAGTAGCTTGCCCTAAAAAGCACTAAATCAACTTCAAACCCACACCCTCTCGCATCCAACAGAGGATATTAGTCTTTTGAGCCACCAGTAGGCACCAAGGAGCAATTTTAAAAATATTTAGCTGAAATAAATAAATAAATAAAAACTTAAGGGAAAGGAATTTACACGGTGCACCCTGTAAATGGTTCATCTCCCAAGCCCTAGCTTGTAAATGCTTCATCTCCCAAGCCCAGGGGAAATAATAATCCAGCCAGGTAGGATTCTGGATGTACTGAAAAAACAACCACAGTCCCCAACAGGAGCTATAAAGTACAGCAACACAGGAATTCTCCTCAACAGAAATAAACCAAGCAAGAGTACAACTGTGACTACAATTCTTTATTTCACATCACATTCTGGTACCGGCTCCATCAACCTTCAAAGGAATAAACTAATTTCATTCAGTAGCCTTTTTATATCCTCTTAATTACAGTGCTAATTAATTAATTGCATTCAATTCTTTTTAATAATGACGACTACTTTCCAAACCTTAAAGGTGCCTCACAGGTATATAAAAACCATCACTCACATATTACTAACATACTCCACATTTTCCACAACATACTTTCATTTTTTTTTATAATTAAATTTAATAATATTATAACTTAAATGTTATTAAATTCTGTTATTTTATTTTGTCACATTTAATGTCCTATGCTTATCGTGCCTTCCATCATTAATATTTCATTAGGATTTCATCCTGTTATAAAAATGAATGTGTATGTTCCTACATTGTTTCTACAGCTTTCTTTAAATTCTGGATGTACTCAGACTTTTGCAAGGGGCTATCTGCGGCAGGGTAATTGAATCAGATTTTCATCAGCTGACATTGCACTACCTAGACTAGGTGAGAAAGGGGCTAATACAGTGATAGTCCCTATAACATAAAACCTTGAAAAGATATATAAGGGGGAAACTCCAGAATATGACAGCTTCCCAAGAGATTGTGGGATCCTGAAAAGGATCGACTGGTAGAGTCATGGTGGGTATTAATTAATAACATAGTGAAACACAGGCACAGGAACTAACCCCCTACCTAAACACGCTGTTCAACCTCAGCCTCTCCACAGGCTATGTGCCCATAGAATGGTGCACAGCAACGGTTATTCCACTCCCACAAAGGAGAGGCCATAACTGACCTGGTAACTATCGCCCCATAAGCCTGACTAGCCTGGTCTGCAAGGCTATGGAGCACATCATCGTGGAATTTGTAAACAAAGATATTGGGAACTTCCAAACACTTGACCTGACCCAGTTCTGCTTTGTTAAGGGCAGATCATGCCTACTAAACATGGTTGACTTCTTTGAGACAGTCACCAAGGTCATAGACGAGGGAAAGGTGGTTCACACAGTCTACCTTGACCTTGCCAAGGCGTTCAACACCATTCCTCACTCAGGTATTATAGAAAAACTCATCAACCTAAACGTAAACCCCTACGTCACAAAATGGGTTGCCATCTGGCTTACAGACAGAACTCACGCTGTAAGAATAGCAGGCTCCAGGTCCGACTCTAAACCAGTCACAAGTGGTGTCCCACAAGGCTCGGTCCTGGGACCCCTATTGTTCAGCATATACTTCTCAGAAGTACAGACAAACACAGGAGGACTATGTCTAACCAAGTTCACCGATGACTGCAAACTGGGAGCCATAAGTGACACTCTGGATGACATGGACTTCCTCCAAATAGGCCTTACTGAGATGGGCACCTGGTATCAAAGTCATGGCCTCAAGCTAAATGCCAAAAAATGCATAGTCATCCCATTTGGGAAAAACAAAACACCCACGAATTACCACATAGGTGGCAGCCCCCTTAATACAAAAGAGGTAAAAAGAGATCTGGGGACCCAGGTAGATAATAATCTTTCCTTTAACAATCATATTTTCAAAGTAGTTAGGAAATCTTTCTATGTGGCCCATCTAATTACTAAAGGGTTTGCATCTAGCAATAAAGAGGTTATAGTGCCCCTCTACTCGTCACTCATCAGACCCATCATAGAGTACAATGCCTCATTTGGGATGCACCTCACAAGACACTTCCAACAACTGGAAAGACCACAAAAGTACCTCACCAAGAGGATTACTGGCCTCTAACATATGACCTATGCAGACCGACTGAAAAAAACTCCGGCTGTACTCAGTGGCATATTGCTTACTCAGAAGTGATCTCTGCCTGACTTACAAAGCCATGTCCAACTCAGAATTGATGGACATGCCCCACCTAAAGAAATCCAAGTCACTACGAGCCACACGCTCTAGTGAGCGAACCTCACCACAACAATAAATAGAACATGCTGGAGGGATAGATTCCTGTCACAGAGACTCCCCATGCTTTTGAACAAAATTCCAACATGAACAACAACAGAGTCATATTTGTACTTGTTCTGGAGTGACCTGAGTACTTGTGTTATGTGGCGAATTCTGGCTCCTGATAAGCAGCTAACAGTAACCTTCTTCTTGTCCAGCCTAGTGAGTGGAGCGTCAGTGTGTCTGACAGAGCCCCTCACTAACACTCTTCAAGAGAAACCTTGACGAGTGGATGGGTAACAGAAAATCTACCCCTGAGATCACTTCATTGGCTCTGCTTGACAGAGGCGCAGTTAATTAATCAATGGGGCGACGAAAGCCAACACACTCTGGCTAGGCTTATAAATGCCCTCGGGCAGATAGCCTAGTACCTGCCTGTGAACCTATGAACCTATATACCCTGGAAAAAGGTAATAATAATGATATATGTGAAACATGAGCAGTTTCTGGAAAAAGGCAGTAATAACCCTTATTCATAAAGAAGGCAAGGATCCATTGATTCCAGCATCCTATAGGCTGATATTGATTTTAAACCAGGATTATAAGGTCTTTGTTAGCATATTGGTAACCATCTGGCAGAACGTATGCCATAGCTTGCTATCCCTGACCAGTGCAGTTTTAACAAGGGGGAGGCAAACATTTGGCAATGTACTTAAGTCAACGATAGTGCAATAAGAAGAAGAGCAAAGAGGTTCCCCATTGCTGATTGTCAGCTTGGATGCTGCTAAAGCATTCAAAAGGGTAAAATGTGACTACTTATGACTGGTTTTAACAAATTTTGGGCTACTGGATGAATTTATTCTACTGATTAAGGAGCCATACAAGGACAGCGTAGTGATGTTATAGCTAGGAGAATGTATTCTAAGAATACTACATCCATAGTGCTTCTCACTCTCCGCTCTGATGTTCTCACTGTACCTGGAGCCACTAGCACTACAAATTTCCCAACCAAAGATGAAGGGACTAATTTAAAACAGGCAAAAGAAAAAGCTCAATTTGTGGATGATATAATAATACACCTGTCTAACCTAAAGAGCGTTGTCCCTTCATTATTTAAAATGCTAAGGGAGTTTGAGTTTTTTGCAATATAAAATAAATGCTGATAAAAGCTAGGCAATAGCAGTTGAATATGTCCCAATTCATGACCTAGAGCAGCAGTATCTGTACCTCCAGGGACATCACTGAATCAAGTATCTACAAGTTTACATTATGGAAAAAGTGAGCCAGGCCCCTGTGAAATCTTTTTCAGACATTAAGAGTAAAACCATCCAATAAGTGAAAAACTGGATTACTTTAATCCTGGTAGCAGGATGAAAAACTACATGCCATTAAAATATTTCTTGTGCCCTAGACATTTTACTGAGCCAAGCTTTCATATATGAACCTCAAGATTGCTATTAGAACTCTCTTCAGGAGAAATAAAAAAAAGTTTATCTAGGAGGGAAAGTGAACTGGAGTAAAATGGGAAAAATGTCCCTACCATCTGAATAAGTGGTACTGGCTTTGCTTGACTTGACTAACCACCGCAAGGCAGCTCACATGAGACTGGGTTATCTATTCCAAAATAGGAGTTATGGCTCTAAATGGAAACAAATAATGCTCAATTAAATATTGATAATAATAAATAGAATAAATCAGCACACTGAAAAAAAAATTCTGGTCAGCGGCCCTGACTCCAAGGTGGGGGTGGGGAATCTTCTCATAAGAATATACAAGTTGATGAGGGGTAGTTTCTTTGGTGCAAAGTGGCTGGCAACATGGAAAGTTGACCTCTAGCCAATTGGACTTCTAAAGACAGAGAAAGGGCAGAAGATCAGAGGCCTGAATAATTGGAATAAAAATATCAGTGATTTAGTCTACTAGGATCAAATCAGAAGAGGGGAGAATTATCTGATTAGTAACAGACACATTCAAAGTGAAGCCATGGAGCTACCTGCAAGTTTTGGTTTATATACTCCACTTACGCGGAGAGAATGAAAGAGAGAAGGAGCCTGTGGCTAGGAAATAAACCAAACCAGAATTGTTAAACTTTCTGCTGGAGGCTGGAAGCTCTACAGCCAATAAAAGAAAAAGAAGGAGCTCTACAAAGCTCTACGGGAAAGATTAAGGAATGTAGAGACTGAATTAATAGAAGGTTAACAGGAGCAATGTGGAAAGTAATAAATGAGTTACAATGGCAAGGCCCCAGAAGAGCAACTAGGTCTAGAAAATTTCAGATATTTGGTTGGAAGAGGTTGCACAAGTATTTCTATACATCATAAGGAGTGTACAGGATATTCCTCCAGGTTGAGCCTCATTGGGGATGTGGGACAAGCCAAAAGGGAACATGGAATCACATATTTTGTTCTTACATGGCACTAAGGGATTTTGTTAGGGAACTTCAGTCCATTATGAGGAATACTATACATCCATGATGACATTTGGTAAAAGACTATTTCTTGATGACCAGGATCTTCAGTATTGATAGGCTGGCATATATGAAAGTTTTGGTAGAATTAATTTTCTTGGTCATGAAGAAAACCATAACTCACAAATGGAAATCATCTCACCTGCCCCTCATAGAGAGGATTCTGGAAATAATGAAAAAGTTTGCAAAGAAAGGAGGTAAGTAATACAGGAAAGTGGGGAATAAATTTCATAAATTAAAATAGAAACTATGGAATGAGTATGTGCAACATGCCAGTGTTGAGCGAACGTGACCAACTTTGGGGAGCAAGGTGACAAACACTGTTGGTAGCTGAGTGGAGCCCTGAAGAAAGGAATAATCTTGGAGATATTACGTGAGCTTTAATGCACTAGATTAGACCCTTCTTGATTGTGCTTGGTTTCATATAACCATGATAGAAACCATGATGTTGCATGCTTTGAAATAATGACATATTTTAACAGGAAATGAAAAAAGACAGTGTAATAATCACTAAGCCTAGTTATTTTTCCTTGGTTTGCCGTGATGATGTGCAAAAGTGAATTGTATGGAAATGTTGAAATAAACTTAGCCTTAAAAAAATAGTAATTGCTTTGCCAAGGAGGTTGGTCTTCATCTTTCATTCAAGAATTTTCACATACTGGTCAAAGTCTTTGCTACTTTCATTGTGCCTATTTTAGACAGGGTACATCTAATTAAAACCCTAACCTATTCCACCAAATCAAATTATAAACTAGGCAACATCAAGTTGGCCCTTCTAAATGCCAGGAATCTTAGTAACAAATTGACCCATCAGGAGTCCATGTTTGTGCTGTGACTGACACATGTTTCAAGTGCAATGAGAGCCCCCCGTGCTTGGGTTCTGTAAAGATGATGTCCTAATTTTCATCAGAAATTTCAGTTCTTCCAAAGTGATACTCAGTGTTCCTCAAGTAACCTCACTAAACTCCAGCTTATACTAATTAAGTCAGACCTTGAATGTATAACTTGTTACAGGTTCCTTTCCATGGTTCCACATGGCTATAATAAGATCTTAAAATTCCTTGAAAATATCCCTGTTACAGATGGCTCTATGCACATTTCTTAGATTGGGTGAACAAGAATTCCTTGGATCAAACTGTCTGTAACCCTACCAGGGCAAGAGATGTGCTGGACCTAATTCTCATAAACTCAGCTCCTGTCTATATCCTGCCCATGGTTGGTCCCTCACTTGTTAAGCCTGATCACCAACTGGTTACCTTTGCTCTCAGAGCATCTTTTCCCATGTTTTCCAGTACCACCTTTTACAACTCTATGATTAAATCACACAATTCATCCATGCTGATTCCAAAATAGAACCAGGATATGCAGCCTCCTTAACCAAGAATGCTCAATTAGATAAATGTATTGATAAGGGTGTCCCCATGAGAACGAAATGCAATGGCAAATTCAATAACCCCCAGTGGAGACCTATATTTTGATTTTCATGTCCTTGGTGATACCATTATCAAAGACCTCCTTTTTCTCAATTTGTCAAAATAATATATCAGCAGCACCTCCCTTTCCTCTGGAATAAACCCCTTTGCACGTGAAGCAGTGTGATTCCCTGTCTGCTTCCAAACATAGCTTAGAAAATTGGATTGGCACCCTAAAATACATGTGGGATTTACAGGCTTGCCCTCTTTGAAAAGGTTTGTAGAGTCTGTGGTTATTGGAAAGGCATACACAGCCTTTGGTCTAATAGCCTTGTATGTCTTATGATTCTTATGATTCCCATGATTATCTGGAGCAAGGGTAGAATAAAATTCTGTGTACCACGGTGCCATGACAGACTTATGTGTTTTATGGGAGGATTGCTTTAAAGCTGCTGTGCGTACAATATGCAAATTATGCAAACTCAGAAACACACATATACACTCACACAAACACAAACATGCACATTCACACAGATGCATGCGCACAAATCCATATACACACATGCACACAAAACACACACACCAGAAAATAATAGACTCACCCTAATAAACTGATGTTCAAATATCACAAAAATGAAATAAAACACCATGGAAAATCTTAGCTCCATTAAAGAAAGAACCAGCACCCAAAGTGTAGTAGAAACACCAATTTGTAAACAAAATGAAAAAAGCAACACTAAGCACATTAAAATTAACATTACACCTTTCAGTAAACAACAAATGTCTACCCATCCCTTCCCACAAATACAAATACCCCATGCCTGAACTTCAAATAGCACATTAACTAGAATTAAATATCTTCTCATATTAAAAAGCTATATCCTGCAGCTACTTTGTAAGCAGTCTGATATTTTAAAGTAGTTATCTGTCTCTGAATTCATCCTCTGTTCTAGGTGATGGCTCCACTATGAAACTGCATCTCATTGAAACAGAATGCAAGCCACACTTTAATCCCTCATGTGGAGGCAAGCCCTCACAATCGCTTTACTATATGTATACTGACACCAATATCAGACAAACTCAGGGAGTAGGAGGAGGAAGAAAGCGAGGAAAAATAAACTCTAACATACAGCTCCCTAACGTATCCATCACAAAAATGTACCTAGTTCTCAAGCCACAGTTCCCAGTACATATCATGATGGGACTTACGCTTAGAATCCCTTCTTTGTTGAAACCCACTTTCAAGCTTGTTTACTAATTTGAGAATGGCATCCACAAAGATGGAGTGAAAACAATTAAAATAAAAAGCAAATCTCATACTTAAAAAAAAAACTCAGCAAAGTCCATTGCTGTAGCGAGAGATAAAATGCTGACTATGTCCTAAGTGACCAGTGTTCTATAAGCAGAAAAGCAGATCAGGAATCAGTTGACATTGGCATGGTTATGGAAAGGAATGAGGCTGTCAGAACTTGTTGAATGTAAGTTCCCAGCTGAGATTAAAAAAAAAAATCTAAAATTGACATATTGAAATCACAACTCCTCCCACAAAAGTACACTCCAATCAGTCAATAAAATCTCCCAAAATGTCAAGCAAATGGAAAAAAAATAGACACAGAATTCAAGAAAAATAGTCTAATTAAAAAACAATAACAAAATAAAAAGCAAAAAAAAAAGAAATCCAGCCCCTGAAATAATAAAACAGCAAATTACTTACACTGTAGCCTTATGCAGTGAAGTCCAGGACCAGATCTAGCACAAGGCAACCAAGTCAGCTACCTAGGGCCTGCTGCTGGCTGGGGAGCCCAGGCCAGCCATAAAAGAAGTAGGACGAAAAAAAAACTCTGTTTTAGTCAACTACTCTGTGCACTTGGCCCATGCATAAACACCTTTCCATATTTCTGCTATTTGTGTCATGTTCTTCTCTGCTATGTATGTAACAGCTCCAGTCTCTCATATGCAGAGCTTCATTTGTGGTGCAGTGGTGCATCAGTTAATGTTGTTGCCTTACAACAAGAGGTTCTCCTGTTCGATTCTTGGCTGGGCTGCCCTCTGTGTGGAGTCTACATGTCCTCCCTACATTTGTGTGGGTTTTCTTCGGGTACTCCAGTTTCCTTCTATGATGACTGCTATGCTGAGGATGGCTGCGGTGGTGCAGCAGTTAATGTTGTCACCTCACAGCAAGAGGATCTCTGGTTTGATTCTCAGCTGGGGTGCCTTCTGTGTGGAGTCTGCATGTCCCCCTTGTAGTCACATGGGTTTCGTCTGGGTGCTCTGGTTTACTCCCACATTCCAAAGACATGCAGTAGGTGGATTGGACACTTTAAATTGGTCATAGGTGAGAAAGCTGTGTGCAAGTGTGTGGTGCAAATGAACTACTGTGGTAGGGCTAGCCACCCGGTGGTGTAAACCTTGGCTCTGGATATCTGTCCCTGTTAAAGTGACACCCTAACCCCATGTGTAAAATGGGAAAAGAGGTTGAGGATGGATGGATGTACTCCAATTTCCTTCCACGTTCCATACACATGTGTCTGGAATGTTTCTCCCTGGGCCTCTGCTGAAAATAGGCTCTGTCCTAGTTGGACATTCCTGGTCAAAAAATAATAAATAAATAAAATAAAAATATTTCTGCCAATTTGAAAGATGTGAGAGCAGCTCAGGTTCATTAAGTAGTGAGTGGTCTTTCCATTAAAAAAAAGAAAACGGATACGGAAACAGCTGTTTAGTAAGTGAGCTTGCCTTGGGGATTTTCCTTTTTTACATCCAAATGGATTGAATTAGAGTTTGTGTGTGAGTGCACATTATCCAGGACAACCAATAGTTTATTTGGACTCTGCCATCCTTCCCTGAGCAATCACCAAGGATTTGACTAAGTAGAGGTAAAAAGAATCAATCCTTGTACCCTTGACTGCAGGAAGCAGTTTATTAAGAGCAGAGAGCCTTAACCCTCTGCACTAATTGCCAGACATTCATTAACTTTCTTATTTTCTGAGAAACCACTGTAGATTATAGTCAGTCAATAACTCCCATATTTAGAGTTTCATAGTTCTTGCTCAAACATTCCATGATGTAATAACGCTCCTGCTTGGCATTTCCTTCTCAGAAGTCAAGGTTAATGCTCAAGGCCTCTGGCTCACCAAGTTCACAGATGACTATAAATTGGGGGCCATTACTGATAACGCCCAAGACACCATCATCTTGCAAGGGGGTTTAACACAGACAAATAGCTAGTGTCAAAGCCATGGCCTAATAATACTCAATGCAAAAAAAAAATGTATTATAATGCCTTTGGGGAAAGTGTCAACCCAAGTTAATTAATCCAACAATAAAACACAACTAAGAGTAGACCCAGTAGCAAGGGATCTAAGAACATATATAGACAGTAACCTGGCCTTCCACCATCGGGTCTATATTGAATCAGCGAATGTTTAAAAAAGCGAACGCTGATTCATCGACCCTATTTTAGCAAACGCTGAAAATCCTGAATACCTGGAACAGCAAATTTTCTCTCAGGGAAAAAAAAAATCGCTAGGCCAGTTTCGGGAGTTTGCCGTTTCCTCCACTGTGATGCAATGTCGAAGTTGGTATATTTAAGTAGGGGGGTGTGGGGGGCAAAGCCCCCCACATTAAATACTGTTTACGTTTTTTTATTTTGTTTATTTATTTTTTTTTTGCGGAACAGCAATTTTTTTTTCCTGGGAAAAAAATTGCTGTTCCAAGTGTTCGGCATTTTCAGAGTTCGCTGAACTAGGGTCAATGAATAAGCGTTCACTTTTTTAAGCATTCGCTTATTTAATATAGACCCCGACCATCATATAGCAAAGATAGTGAGAAAATCATTCTATGTCATAACTTATAATTAAAAGTATGGCATCCAGGTCCAAGGAAGTTATAGTACCACTTTATACAGCCATTATCAGACCTATCATTGAATACAATGCTCTCTTTGGCATGTATCCAATCAGACAATTGCAACAGTTGGAATGGCCACATAAGTTTCTCACCAGCAGAATTCAGGACATGAATACCCTGTCCTAGACTGATCACCTAAACACTCTGTCTCTGTCTCCTCAGGCTGCACAGAAAGGATCTTTGCCTAGCTTACTGGGCTTCCTCAAACCCAGCCCTGATGGGTCTGTTGCAAGTATGCAAAACAAACAGCACCAGAAACACAACATCCAGGGATCAGAACTTCGCTTATGACATAACCAGAACATGCTGGAGAGACAGATGTGTGTCCCAAAGGATCCCTGCACTATGCAATAGGCTACCCATTCATCTAAAACCCTATTGAGCTGAAACCTTCACGACTGAATAGGAAATTGTAAATGTACCCCTGTCTGATCTCCATGTCCCTTATGGTCAAAGACCATCAATAAGAACAGTATTATCCTAACTAGCAACCTGTACAAATCCTTAGCTACCTCCCTACAAACATGCAGTCTCCCCCATAGACACCCATGATATTTGGGATCCAAATGGTTTAGGGTGTGCGGTTAGGCTTGTAAGGCCCCTAGTGGTTGTTAGCCTAGTAACAACCCGTGATGCTATGAACATCTGTTTTTTGTTTCCCTGTTCACTTTTCGTGATTGTGAGATGTCTGCCACTTAGTTTCTGAGATGTTAACAAACTGCTTTCAGTAGTCAAAAGCAGTATATGGTTTGAATTTTTAAAAACGAACACAAAACCCAGCAATGGAAAACAGGAAATCTAAAGTGTAGTATAAAGCACCCAACTCCACGGCAGTAGATTAACACTTTATTCACAAAAAACAAGACAGATTGAGCTCTTTCGTCTCCACCCAGGAGACCTCTTCAGAATCCTGATTCTGAAGAGGTCTCCAGGGTGGAGACGAAAGCGCTCAATCTGTCTTGTTTTTTGTGAATAAAGTGTTAATCTACTGCCGTGGAGTTGGGTGCTTTATACTACACTTTAGATTTCCTGTTTTCCATTGCTGGGTTTTGTGTTCGTTTTTGGAGTTCTTTTTAACATTTTGGTTCCTGGTTTGAATTTTTCCACCTCCATTTGCGTTCTATGTCTTTCTTTAATTAAGTCAGTCAGACAGTGCTTGGGGTGTCACCCATGAAAAGGGGCATTTTGTTTAGTGGGATTATCTGGTTGACAAGTAGATATAAGAAAATAATATCTAAAAGTTGGTGCTTTGTCGTCCCCCTCCACCCCATTATTTTTGACTTTGTCCAGAATTCTTGAAAAAAGAAATTGTGAAATTCCTTGGTCTGTTCCTCGTAAAGGGTATGGGGAGGTGTCTGACATCAGACAGCATGCATCAGTATGCCATTGGGGGTTGTAGTGAGTGTGGCTGTGATCATACACATAATACAACACACACACAAAAACACAGGGTGCCAGTACTGACATGCATGGGTGCATTTATGCACGGCTATGTGGTGGTTGACTGTAGCAGATGGCTATACAAGGCTAGGTGATGGGTATACCATGGCATAAGGCCACATGACAGTAGTCTGTATTGTGGCTCAGGCCTGTGGTTTCTGCATTAGTCCACATAGGTGGGTATTGTATCCACCATCCAGTCACCTGGGTGGCTATTGCTTGTACTAAATGCTGTGCATTGCCTGCCATGTATATTTTCCATAGTCCATGACATGGATGGTGTCTGGGATGTGCACACCTCCCACATGCATGTACGGTGACATGTGGAATTGTACTTGGGGTGTCAGGCCCATGTTGTGTACACAAATTATCATCAGATGTGCCACTCGTGGCCACCTGTGGCAGGAACTGATAATGGACAGCAGATTAACCCTGCACCTACATTGATAGCATGCTACCAGCATTCCCTGGTGTCATTGGCATCTGTCCATACAAGGCACGTGTTCAGGCATAGTATGTCCTTTGTCGGTCACATGTGATGGCACCATAGGTGTTGCTGGTGTCCAGTGGGGAACATGGGGAAGGTGCACTGTCTGCATGTATGTGCCTATTGGACAGATGGACAGGGTGCCATCCCCTCTGTAGGCCACTGCAATCACTCCATAGTAACTATCAGTCACCAATATGCAGTGTACTTCACACATACTGGCTGCCTCGGCGTGTGTGTGTGTGTGTGTGTGTGTGTGTGTGTGTGTGTGTGTGTGTGTGTGTGTGTGTGTGTGTGTGTGTGTGTGTGTGTGTGTGTGTGTGTGTATGTGACATGAGTTGAGAGTGTCCTCTGGGTAATACTGGGGTTGCTAACTTTGACTGCCTGGCCGTGATGTCATATGTATGGGTATGGAATTGCACCCCAGCCTCTCGGCTATTTCACATCTGGTATCCCTGTACAGTGGGCATTGTGATATAGGGCCACCATAAAAGATATTTGCAAACCCTGCCCTACATTGGGCCCAGGTGACACACACACACACACACACACACACACACACACACACACACACACACACACACACACACACAACTGGGAGTTGAACCCCTACCTACCTAGTTTAGTACACTACAGCACTACTCCTTCCCTGTAGGTGTATTTCACATTGGATGACATCAGCAGGACTGCCAGCATAGGCCATTGGATATGTACTGGGTGTGACTAGCCTAAACTGCATTGCTCCCCACACAGACAGTGGAACGCACACAAAGCATACAGAACCGACACGTGTGGGTATAGAACCCCTACCAGAGGTCCGTATCATACTACAGCAGTATACAGTGACAGGGCACGCTATGGATATCACTGGGCTACAGCTTCCCAGAGGTGTATTTCTAGGTGGATGACATCAGCAGCCTTGCCTGGGATGAGCATTTGAATTGTAGGGAGTGTGACTACCCTAAAAAGCATTGCTCTCAACACAGACACACACACACACACACACACACAAACAGTTGCCATGTCTGGGAATTGAACTCCTATCTAACTATTTTAGTCACACTAAAGCAGTACGTAGTTATGGGACACACCACATAGATTACTGGGATACAACCTTTCCAGGGATGTATTTCTAGGTGGATGACATCAGCAGCCTTACCAAAGTAGAGCATTTCAATTGTAGGGATTGTGACCACTCTAAAAAGCATTGCACTTTATACAGACAAGGTCAGACAGACACAGATACAAACTTGCCATATCTGAGAGTAGAACCGCTATCTATCTAATTTATCACACTACAGCAGTATGCAACTACAGGACGTACTACAGAGATTACTGGTCTACATCCTTCCCAGAAGTGCATTACTAGGTGGATGACATCAGAAGCTTTGCCAAAGTAGAGCATACAAATTGTATGGAGTGTGACTACCGTAAAAGCATTGCTCTCTACACAGACAAGGCCAGACAGACACACACACACACAAACACACACTTGCCATGTCTGGGAGTAGAACAGCTGCCTGTCTGGGAGTAGAACAGCTACCTACCTAATTTATCACACTGCAGCAGTCCGCAGTTATGGAACGCACACTAGAGATTACTGGGCTACATCCTTCCCAGAGGTGTAGTTCTTGGTGGATGGCATTAGCAGCTTTGCCAATGTAGTGCATTTAAATTGTAGGGGGTGTGACTACCCTAAAAAGCATTGCTCTCTACACAGACAGACACACACACACACACACACACACACACACACACACACACACACACACACACACACACACACAGTTGCCATGTCTGGGAATTTGAACTCCTACCTAACTACTTTATCATATTACAGCAATACACAGCTCTAGGTGGATGACATCAGCAGCCTTACCAAAGTAGAGCATTGCAATTGTAGGGAGTGTGACCACCCTAAAAAGCATTGTTCTTTACTCAGACAGGCACACATGCACACACACATTTGGCAAGGCTGGAGTTAGAACTCCTACCTAACTAGGTTATCACACTACAGCAGTACGTAGTTATGGGACGCGCCACAGAGATTACTGAAATAAGATTCACCTAAGGTGTATTTCACAGTAGATAACCTCAACACGCTTGTCATAGTGGGGCTGTGGGGAAGGCAGTGTGTGTGCATAGGCCATAACCCATTCATCTCAGAGTTGACACACCACATGCAGGCACAACCTAGGTCATATTCCACAGGTCCGTGTATAAAGCTGCTTGAACAGTCATGTTGCATAACTGGCACGTGCACCACATACTCTGTAATGCTGACAGATACCAGTGGCTAGTACCTGCAGTGTGTGACATTAGACCCTCGTGTGGTTGTGGCCCTTTGGCTGTGCTGGTGGGATAGGCCTGGATGGCTCCTTGCCACAGTCAACCTCTTTCACACATCTATGTATATCTACCTTTGGCTTACTGTAGTGTGTTGTCCTTAGATATATGTCTGTATTCCTGTCCACTGTGTGTGCAAAGCATGTGTAGTGCATACTGAGGAGTGTCTGCATTAACATCTGTGGCTGCCAGATATGTCTGGTCCACTGGTGTTTGCAGACATGGCCTTCATGTGTTTAAGTGTGTGAGCATGCCCAGTATGAACTTTCAGTATGCTGTTGACTGACATTGCCTTCATTACTCTAAGTGTGTGAGCATGCCCAGTAGAGCCATCTGTATTGCATGTGTGGATCGGGTCCAGGTAGTTTGTACTGCATTGCTGACCTTTGTGTTGTACACCTAACAGGTAGCATGCTGTTTCTGCAGGGTCTCCAGTGATCATTTGACATGGACTGTTACTACATGTCTGCATAGGATGGGGGGGGGAGGCACACCTGACTATTTCTATGTTTCTACAGAGGATTGGGGGGTACACCTGACTGTTACTATATTTCTACGTAGGATGGGATGGCAAACCTAACAATTTATACGGTTCTACACAGGATTGGGGGGCACACCTGACTGTTACTATTTTTCTATGTAGGATGAAGGGCACATCTGACACTTGTACACATTTAAAATAAGTAACAAAGGGCCACAGCTCCAAAGGCAAAGCAAAACTTTAATCTGAGAGTGCTTTCATTCACTTAAATCAAATGAACTTCTTCAGACAAATTCAAACAGTAAAACCCCTCCTTATATAACCAAGAAATCACATGACCAATAAAATGCATTACATCACAAGTTTAAAACTGATTGTTAAAAGGCATATACATATTTATAAAGATATTTACATATACTTTAAAAGAATTTTTATGCACAAAGCGAAGAATTACTAATGTATAAAAAACAATCAAAAAGGTGCATCCATACAAACCTATAAGTACATAAAATATTATATTATCTTATAAGAACATTCTATACTGAATTTCATAAATTCATTCAGCGTAATAAACTTTTAAGCTTGAGTAAACACATAACAGAACACTGCTCATTAAGGCCTGGGTAACTACGCGCATTTAAGGTAAGTTGCCACCATAACTCTTGTCTTTCGTGTAACGCTTTGTTAATATTAATATGCATGAGGAGGCTATAGCAGATCCACCCACTAGTGATATCACTGGTGATGTCACTGAACCAGAGGAACAGGAAGGGACAAGCCAGCCAAGAAGAAGTGAGCGTTTGCAAGGGAGAAACATCAATGGAGTTTCGGGGAACAAAATTTTAGTGTTTCTACATACAACGGTCAAATGCAACGAGGAGGCACCAAAAAGAAGGCAAAATCACGGAACAACAACCACTACAACAAACAGAGATAGTAGCAAACTGGGAAGTACAGCTTGAAGACAATGAAAATGAGCTTGGGACTGTTATTTCTGGTGAAGAAAACAACCACAGTGAAGCAGCTGTTACTTTTGGTGAGGAAAACAACCACAGTGAAGTAGCTGGACATCCTGTTATTCAAACTAACCAGCAAAGTGACTTCAATATATTTAACTTTACTACTGTGACTATAAAACCTAATTTAATTGAACTTTTAGCAAGGGGATTGACATTTATACCAACGCAGAAAGCAAATATAGGCACTGTACTGATGGATTTTAAGCTCTACATACATAAATTTACAGCTTTTATTTCATGGTTGTGAAATGAATAATGTGAATGAAAACAGGGTTTCTAGTACTTTTAACCCACCCTTGCATCCTACACTAGCACATTTTGAAAAAATACGTGAAATTGATTTTAGAAATAAATTAAAGGGCTCTTATGCTCATGGAGAATTGCAAAAGAATATGACTAATAAATATGTACTGGAACTAAATGCTTTGAGGCTAGCCAACATCAGAGTCATGAAGCCAGACAAGGGTGGAGGGCTAGTATTTATGACTAAGGATGATTATAACTGTAGAATTGAGGAAATGCTGAATCAGGACAGTTATGAAATGGCGTCTTTAAATGAACTTAATGTAGCATACGGGAAAATAAGAGGTTACATTAATGATTTATTTATTTGCGGTCAAATAGACTTGGATATGTTTAAATATTTAACATCAACACCTATCACACCAGTTATCTTTGGCACTCCAAAGATTCATAAGACTCGGACTAACCCTCCTCTACACCCCATAACTGATGGGAGAAATTCAGCCACATATGCTTGCGTGCTAAGGTGGTTGATGGTATCTTGAAAAAATATGTAACAATGGAACACCAGATTTGTAAGGACTCCTGGTCATTTTTAAGGGACATGAATAATCAGGAATGTAGTGAAGAGCTCAGCTTTTTTAACTGTGGATGTAAAAGACCTTTACACAGTCATCCCCCACAATTTAGGAATTGAATGGGTCGTAGATGTGTTAGTAGAAAGAGATGCCCCAGCAAATGAAACTAGATTAGTTGAAGAATTACTATACATCATTTTACAGAACAGTTTTTTCATGTTTAATGGTACATACTACCTACGGAAAAGGGGAGTAGCTATGGGGTCCCCATGTGACGGTAGCTTCGCCAACTTAGTTATGGCCTTCTGGGAGCACCATTTTGTGTTTACCAGAAGTAATAGCAAAGATAAAATCATGTATTATACGCGGTTTTTGGATGATATATTTATGATCCTAAATGGAGATGAAACTACGGCTAAGGAAATAGTGGATGAGATGAATGCCAGCGCATCCTTTCTGGAATTCACATCCGATTTTGACAGCGTAAAGATTGCTTACTTGGATGTGGATTAACTAAGGACATTTTAAGGGGATGCTACTTATCTAAAATTCATAGAAAGAAAACCTACTCAAACTCATTTTTGCATTACACAAGCTGCCATCCACAATACCAGAAAAAATCTATAGTCAAAGGTCAGCTGGTTAGGACAGCACGGATGATCACCTTGGATATAGAATTTATGCAGGAATGCAATAATTTAAAACAAATGTTTGAAAGAAGGGGGGACCCAGAAGTGTTACTGCAGGGACTCATAAAAGAAGTCCAAATAAAAAGAAGGGAGGGGCACTTCTCACCCATTTTGGGACCACCAACCTTATTAGCTCATATGCTTAGCCCTGCCACCACTGAGGGTAATAGTGCTGACATAAATACACCAATGCACAGTAATAACAATAGGGATAAGAATGGATACATTGCCAACTTAATTACTACATATACACCTTATGGTGAGTCCATAAGGGGCACCCTGTTAAAAAACTGGTGTATCCTTATGGGAGACACAGATCTTAGATCTAAATTGGGTGCCCTACCAAGAGTTGTGTATAGAAAAGGAGCTAACTTAAAAAATATATTGGCAAAAGAGTATAAATTGTACAATAGGAACCCAGGAATGGTTAAATGTGAAGCCTGTGCCTACTGCAGGTACATAGACATAGGTAGGGACTATACAATTGCTAACAGGCATTTTTCACTCACTGCTCGATATGACTGTAACTCTAAAAGTGTAGTATATCTGGCATGATGTCAACTCTGTCTGCCATTTTATATTGGAAAAAAATGATCATAGATTCAAAGAAAGAATCTATGAACACATTTATAGTATAAATAGAAACAGAGAAAATAATGCTTTGGCCAGCCACATTAGGGACAACCCTGGACATCACCTTAAATTTAAGGTGATCGACAAGGTGGTGGAGGGACCTAGAGGTGGGAATACATCCCTTTTACTTGAAAGACAAGAGTTATGGTTGAAACATACCTTAAATGCACATAGTTACCCAGGCCTTAATGAGCAGTGTTCTGTTATGTGTTTACTCAAGCTTAAAGGTTTCTTACACTGAATTAATTTATGAAATTCAGTATAGAATGTTCTTATAAGATAATATAATATTTTATGTACTTTTAGGTTTGTATGGATGTACCTTTTTGATCGTTTTTATATATTAATAATTCACTTTGTGCTTAAAAATTCTTTTAAAGTATATGTAAATATCTTTATAAATATGTATATGCCTTTTAACAATCAGTTTTAAACTTGTGATGTAATGCCTTTTATTGGTCATGTGATTTCTTGGTTATATAAGGAGGGGTTTTACTGTTTGAATTTGTCTGAAGAAGTTCATTTGATTTGAGTGAACGGAAGCGCTCACAGATTAAAGTTTTGGTTTGCCTTTGGAGCTGTGGCCCTTTGTTACTTATTTTATTAGTGCTTTATTTTTTTTGTTTTTTCACTGGTCATTTGTATACATTTGCTAGGACTGTACTGGTATGTCGGGTACTCCATTTCAGTCTGTAGTCTTAACTATCATGCTGGCTAGAGGCATACCAGTGTACTACAGATCTTCGCTTTTAATTACTTACATATTACATACTGACTTTCTAGCCTTCAGAACTGACATCCCACTGTGTGACCTGTTGTAGTCTGTCTGTGTAGGCCTGGGGGGGTTACCCATAGGCCTCATTCAGAGGCCATCACACAGCCTTTGTTTGTGTTTGTCTACACCTTTCCTGCTGGCTGTGACTGTTGTTGTGTATGTGACCCTCCCCCCCGACTGGCATGTGTGTGTCACTTACCTTGTGGGTGTCCCAGTATTGAGGGTGGTGCTGCAAGGCTGCCTATGTCAGATGCACATAGTACACTCCCTACACATGGTTAAGCACAGGTGGTGTAATGTTTGGCATCCCTTTTACTGTATGTGAGAGTCAGATGGAGCTGTTATTCCCTGGGTCCTTCCCATGTCAGTGTATCTGCTATGCATTGCCTCTTTGCCAAGGCCAGGGCATACTGGGCATGCCTTCTTCTGTCTATTGGGGCAGGCTCAGGTTGTTCCTCCTGTGAGTTACTCTGTGCCTGTGCAGGCCTTGGCAATGGTGGGGGGCTGTGTGGCCCTGCCCCATGCTGTTCCTGCTGCAGTTGTTTCCACGGGATCATATTGTGTAGTATGGCACATACAAGGACAATTTGGGTACATGTAGCTGGTGAGTATTGCAAGGTTCCACCAGATGTGTCCAGGCACCAGAACCGCATCCCAAACACACGCTCTATTATGATTCTTGTTTGTGTGTGTGCCTCATTATGGAGCTCTTGTTCAGGTGTGTGTGCATTTCTGATGGGTGTTATCAGCCACGGCTCCAGTGCGTATCCAGCATTAGGTGACCATGTGGGATGTCCCCACTAGCAAATCTCTGGTACAGCTGCGTCAGATGCCAGTTGTGGGAATTGTGATAGCTTCCAGGGCAACCAGCACACATATTTATTATTTTGCCCTGGGCATCGCACGCAACCTGGCATGTAATGGAAGGGAAGCCATTGCAGTTGATGTAGACCCTACCCCGCTCATCGGGTGGTGCTTTGATGCATATGTGTGTGCTGTCTATTGCACCCACTACCTGAGGGTATTCCTCTATTTGGTGGAAGAGATGCATATTGCTGGCCAACTCCTCACAGGTGCTGGGGAAATATACGTGCTCACTGACATGTGCTGACATGGCATCCAGGAACTGG